>NC_133328.1:634067346-634212346 GCF_042186555.1 Aquarana catesbeiana
GCGGAACCGGCTGGCCAGAATTCCAAACGCATTCTCAACCACTCTTCTAGCTCTGGCCAGCCGGTAATTAAAAACCCTCCTCTCCGGGGTGAGGGTTCTTTGGGGGAATGGCCTCATGAGGTGCTTGCTGAGAGCGAAGGCTTCATCGGCAATGAAGACAAAGGGGAGTCCTTCCACGTTATCCTCATCAGGTGGCAATCCCAGGCCACCACTCTGGAGACGCTGGCAGAACTCCGTCTGGGCAAATACTCCTCCATCCGACATCCGGCCATTCTTCCCCACGTCCACATATAAAAAATCATAGTGTGCCGACACCACCGCCATTAAAACAATACTGTGGAACCCCTTATAATTAAAATAATATGACCCCGAATGGGGTGGTGGCACAATGTGGACATGTTTCCCATCTATAGCCCCTCCACAATTGGGAAAGTCCCAACGGCTGGCAAAATGGGATGCCACAGTCTGCCATTCCTGTGGCGTTGAAGGAAACTGGGAAATCAAACAAGAAAACCAAAATCAATTAATTTGGAAGCTAACATTGCAAGAAAATTAGACAATTAAAAACATTATTCCCCAGCATCAGTATAACATTCAATAATTTAATTGTTCTGGAATAACTAATATGGAAAAAGGCACACTTATCAGATTGCTCACCCCCTCTGATGGAACATTGATTACATTTTAGGGGGTTGTGAAATCCCTAAAAAAAATTACTTTTAGGACACGCAGGAATTTAGGGACTAAAAAGGCTACAAGACTGCAGTTGTCGCACTCTGCAGGTGCAGTTGCTAACCAGCTTACAGTAAATGAGGTAATGTAAAAAGGCATTCATGTTGCAAGGAGTACACAATCACATGCAAGGGCAATTAATGAAAACACTTTGAGGCTTGCATATGATTTGATGATGGAAATCAGCAGAGCTTCTGCTCATTTACTAAAGCACTGGAACAAATGCACTTGTAGAGTGCACATGCATTTTGCAAAGTGCAACATATATTTGCTTTAGACAAATCAACACCACAGAACATTCCAGCAAATTTTAACGAGGGTGGGGGTGGGGGGGTTGTGAAATCTAGATAATTGCTCATTAGCAGCAAACTATTTGGAGTGAGTTTAGGTGGGGGGGGGGTGGGGTTGTGAAATCTAGATAATTGCTCATTAGCAGCAAACTATTTGGAGTGAGTTTAGGTGGGGGGGGTGGGGTTGTGAAATCTAGATAATTGCTCATTAGCAGCACACTATTTGGAGTGAGTTTAGGTGGGGGGGGGGGGGGGGTTGTGAAATCTAGATAATTGCTCATTAGCAGCACACTAAATACACTCAAACAAAATACATTCCAAATGAGTAGACTAGGTGGATATGTTCCCATCACTTCATGCTGGGAAGGTTATTGAAGGAAAATATACATGCATGACAAAAAATAACAGGAAAAAAATCCAGCATGTGTGAGGATAAAAAGGGGACATTCACACTATATTGCAATGATGGTAAGTAGTGTTTGAAGCAAGAAATACATTATATTATCAAAGATTACATAAAAGAACATGTGATGCTAATAAAAGAAAAATATCTTACCTTAATATAGTCCTTCTGCAGGACCTGTATGATGGCAGAACAGGTCTCTGGGATAATGATCCCCAGAGCCTGGGGGGAGATGCCTGTCGAGAACTTAAGGTCCTGCAGGCTTCTCCCTGTGGCCAAATACCGCAAGGTAGCGACCAGCCTCTGCTCCGGAGTGATGGCTTGCCTCATGCAGGTATCCTGCCTGCTGATATAGGGGGTCAGCAAAGCCAACAAACGGTCAAAAACGGGGTCCGTCATCCGGAGAAAGTTCCTGAAATCCTCAGGATTATTCTCACGGATCTCACGGAGCAAAGGCATGTGACAGAACTGGTCACGCTGAAGCAACCAATTCTTGGTCCATGAACTCCTCCTCGCCCTGTTCATGGACTGGTCTTGGGCTGAAGAATAAACTACAGCACCAAGCACATACAATGCACGAGCTCGACGACGAGTACGTACAGGTAACATGGCTTCAAAACGGTCGGCTGGTCAGAACGCACTAAACAGAACGCACTGAAGAACAGCAAGGCCTGTGAAGAACGACCTGAAAATCAGGAACGAGCGGCCAATAAAACAAAGATTTCTCAATGCCAACTGACCAAACGCACTGAAAAGCAGATACAAACCTCACAAGCACAGACTGAACAACAGTTAAAACGAACTGAAAAATACGAGTCTCACAAGCGCGAATCGTCTCTCACCAAACTTCTACTAACACGAGATAAACACGAGATTAGCAGAAGGAGCCCAAAGGGTGTCGTACGGGCTATTGAACTTCCGTTTTATAGTCTCGTCGGACTTGGTGTACGTCACCGCGTACTAGGCTGTCGTACTTTTGTGTGGTCGTGTGTGCGCAAGTCCGTTCGTAAGAAAGTCTGCCGCAAGTCCGCCGAAGGTACGTCGGAAGTCTGTCGGACAGGCTGTCGGACTTTTGTAGACGAAAAGTCCGACCGTGTGTACGCGGCATTAGAGTTGTTGGAAGTGATCTGGGAGTGTACACTGTGCATGTAATACAAGAATTGCTAGGAGCAAAGTGAAGGAGCATTTTTTGTCTCTGCCATAATTCATGGCTCTGTTCTGCCTGCTTTGGAGTTTGGGGTTTTTCTGCCAATCTTTGTATGTTCCAGCTCCTCCTTTTACACTATTCATAGTAAAAACACTTTTAACCACTTGTATATGTCTCGGGACAGGTTTCTTTTACCGTTGGAAATTATTTTCTCCTAAACACAAAAAACAAAAAGCATAAACATGCAAATAGCTATTCACACTACATTATATAACTTAACTTTGTGTCTTGTCTGCAGAAGCAATTTAAAGCTAAGAATCAGTACAATGTGTATCAACATGTAGGGACATATACCTTCAATATAAACATTTATTTGTCCACCAACTTCCTCAAGATAAAAGCTGCAAGACCAGCTCAGCCCCACCCTGTGCCGAGAAATGTGAGATGACTTTGGATTTTCAGTCTCAGAGACTTTCACTTTCATTTCTCTCTTCTGCTGTCAGCGATGGCGTCTGCTGATGTGAGACAGGAGCTGGACTGTTCCATCTGTCTGGACATTTATACAGATCCTGTAAACCTGAGATGTGGACACAACTTCTGCCAGGTCTGTATTGATGGTGTGTTGGATACACAGGAGGGATCTGGAGGTTATTCCTGTCCTCAGTGCAGAGAAGAGTTCCAGGATCGGCCTGTACTGCACAGGAACATAACACTACGTAACATAGTGGAGGCTTTCCGATCTTCTCAGCTGGAAGAAGGGAAGACTGGAATCTTCTGTACTTACTGTATTCACTCTCCTGTACCTGCTGTTAAATCCTGTCTGCATTGTGAAGCTTCTCTGTGTGATAATCACGTGAGAGTCCACAGCAAGTCACCAGAACATGTCCTAACTGATCCCACTACTTCCATGGAGAACAGAAAATGCTCCATCCATAGAGAACTTCTTAAATATTACTGCACTGAGGACTCTGCCTGTATCTGTGTGTCCTGCAGGCTGGATGGAGAACACCGGGGACACAAGGTGAAGACTCTGGATGAGGCCTCCGAGAAGAAGAAACAGAAACTGAGAAATGTTCTGCAGAAACTGATGACAGAGAGAGAGGAGACGGAGAAAAGAGTCCAGAGTCTGCAGGATCGCAGGAGAAAAGTACAAGAAAAATCAGCTGGTCTAACAGAGAGAGTCACTGCCCTGTTCATAGAGCTCAGGAGACATCTGGAGGACCTGGAGAAGAGAGTCCTGAGGAACATCTCCAGCCAGGAAGAGCGGATCTCATTGTCTGATCTGATCCATCAGCTGGAAATAAAGAAGGAGGATCTGTCCAGGAAGATGGAGGACATTGAGGAGCTGTGTAACATGACTGACCCACTGACTGTCCTACAGGAATCAGACACAGGGGACTTGTGTGATACTGAGGAGGGAGATGATGAGGACAGAGAGAGACATGATAGACTCCTCCATGATGGAGGGGATCTGGATGTGTCTGGAATCTCACACACATTACACACAGGATTATCTGATATGATAAAAGAGGTAAATGTATTCTTCAATATACAGGAAGCTTCAGACATATTACTGGATGTGAACACAGCTCATAATATTCTACAGATATCAGATGACATGAAAACTGTATCCAGGTCAGATATAAAGCAGAATCGTCCAGAAACACCGGAGAGATTTCAGTCATGGCTCCAGGTATTAAGCAGTCAGAGATTTTCCTCGGGGCGACATTACTGGGAAGTGGATGTCAGTGAGTCTGAAGATTACAGAGTCGGGATGTGTTATCCCAGTATAGAGAGGGGAGGAGGGCATTCAAGGATTGGATATAATAACAAGTCCTGGGGTTTGCACAGGTATAGCACTGGGTGTTCTCTAAGACATGACAATAAAGAGATCAGAATATCTCCCAATCCCTCCAGTAACAGAGTCAGGATCTATGTGGATTATGAGGCCGGGCAGCTGTCCTTTTATGATCTGTGTGACCCGATCCGACACCTCCACACCTTCACCACCACCTTCACTGAGCCCCTCCATGCCGGGTTATGGGTAGGAAAAGGTTCTATAACAATATCTGGGGGTGAAAGGCGACGTGAGAAATAATAATATAACAGAAAATCTGCCCAAACCTGCTGACATCACAGAAATCTGAATCTGATTATTTGTAACTAATGGAATAATGCAGAAGATTCATATTCCATATGTCATAAATCTAAAGGTTCCCAACACAAACAATCACAGCATTGAGAAATCTCAGCACAGGAATATGTGATTTATTCTCTTATAGTGACAATAATAAGATTTGGGGTTTTCAGGGGTTCATTAAGGGCCAGTTCACACCACATGCATTCCTGTGCGTATTTTTCTGCATCAAAAATGCATAGAAAGTAGGTTATAAGGTTTTCAATGGCATAGTTCACACTAGTGCTTGCAGTATCAGTTCCAGAAAAAAAAGTAGAACATGCTGCATTTTTCCTGCACTGGAATGTACTGGAACGCTGTAAAACGCACCAAAAACGCACTGGAACACCCATGTTCTTATTTAAGGTTAAGGGAAAAAAATGTGGGGGGGGGGAATGCACTGGACTGCATCAAAAACGCACCAAAAACGCAATGGAACGCATCAAAAACATGCAAAAAAAAAAACATCTGGAGAGCATCCGGACTGCGTTTCTATGGTGTGAACTGGCCCTTATAATGACAATAATAAGATTTGGGGTTTTCAGGGGTTCATTAAGGGCCAGTTCACACCATATGCATTCCAGTGCGTTTTTTTTTCTGCATCAAAAACGCGTAGAAAGTAGGTTATATGGTTTTCAATGGCATAGATCACACCAGTGCTTGCAGTTCCAGTGCGTTTCAGTTGCAGAAAAAAAGTAGAACATGCTGCATTTTTTCTGCACTGGACTGTACTGGAACGCTTTAAAAAGCATCAAAAACTCACAGGAACACCCATGTTCTTATTTAAGGTTAAGAAAAAAAGGGGGGAGAAATGCACTGGACTGCATCAAAAACGCATCAAAAACGTGCATTTAAAAAAACATCTGGAGCGCATCCGGAATGCGTTTCTATGGTGTGAACTGGCCCGGATGCGTTCCAGGTGCTTTTCTGCATGCGCGTTTTTGATGCAGTCCAGTGTTTTTTTTCCCCTCTTTTTTCTTAACCATAAATAAGGACAAGTGTGTTCCAGTGCGTTTTTGATGCATTTTACAGCGTTCCAGTACAGTCCAGTGCAGGAGAAATGCAGCATGTTCTACTTTTTTTCTGCAACTGAAACTCACTGGAACTGCAAGCACTGGTGTGAACGATGCCATTGAAAACCATATAACCTATTTTTGATGCGTTTTTGATGCAGAAAAAAAACGCACTGGACTGCATGTGGTGTGAACCGGCCCTAAGTGTTAGTGGTCAGGATAAGATTATTATCATTGATTATAATTTGAATGATTATTCTAAATTGTCAGAAAATGTAATGTACACTATTGCAGCTTGCCAATACTTAGATGTGGTGACTGCATTGGTTTTCTTTTTTCAGTCTTTTTTTTTCTCTTTTTACCTAGAGATCCTGCCAGTAACACACTTCCTGTCCTAGGATGACACCACTCACTCATGGTACTGTACACTGTAGATTTTTAGGTACTGTCATTTTTTGGCGCCGTTCCACGAGCGTACACAGTTTTAAAGCGTGACATGTTGGGTATCTATTTACTCAGCATAACATCATCTTTTATAATCCACCATATGGGTAATATATTGTGTTTTAAAATTTTGTGTGTATTAAAATTCATTACGTTTTTTTTTTCTAAAAAAAAATTGCATTTAAAAAGACGCTGTGCAAATATAAAAATATGCAACACCCACCATTTTATTCTCTAAGGCCTCTGCTTTAAACAATCTATAAAGTTTGGGGGCTCTGGGCAGTTTTCTAGCAAAACAATGCTGATTTTTACATATAGGAGAGGAATGTCAGAATTGGCCCGGACTGGAAGCGGTTAATATCAGACTGCAGAGTGCACAGGACAGCACTGGATTTCTGGCAGGATTCACAGGGTGATTTGTACACTGATTGAATAGCTATAACAATATTCTTTCAAGTGTGTATTTAACAGATCAAAATGAAGGAAATAAGTGAAGTTGATTGTTATCTTCATTGTAGTTTATTGTTGCTGTCAGACAGAAGTGTACAAAGCTGTAAAGCTCTAATTGGCTCAGAGTGCTTCCCCCCCCCCCATGCTGCTGTGTAGGTGATTACAGGAAGTGATATCAGAACCAATTCAGAAATATACAACAGTTCTATGTAGACAAAAAATAAGCTTTTTAATTAATACATAATTGCATTAAAGTAGAACTGAAGGCAATACTTTTTTTTTTCATTTTGGATAGATCAAGGGAGGGTTATAACCCCCGTCAGATTTTTTTTTTCTGCCATCTGTGTCCCATTGTTGAGATTTCCCTTCACTTCCTGTCCCATAGCCAAACAGGAAGTGAGAGGAAATCCCTGTAAATCAAGGGAATTTCTTGGGACCCCCCCAGGTCAAGACGATTTTTTTAGTAAAATACGTGCATCCCACCCCTGATGACTGGCAGGAAACCAAGAAACGCGTCGGGTTATAAACTAAGGGTGCCGAGCTAAGCCAATTCTTATCTTGAATTCAATGAACTTTTCTTTGATTTTGTATTCTTATCATGCGATTTATGTAAAATTTGGATTGTCATATATTTTTTGACTCTTGTATTTTTCTGCAAGAATTGTATCAGTTTATGTCCCTTGATTTGTCTGCATAAAATTGTGATTATTAATACAAATATTTCATCTTTTATGATTATGCCTGTATTCTATTTATTCTACTTGTGTAGGCCTAAAACAATCATGGACAACCCAGACGGGTTAACGACCTCAAACTAAATCCAAATGAATATAATTGAATGTATATTTATCACCTACAATGACATGCTTCATATAAAGTCCCATCTCCGTTCTCCAATTTTCTGTAATATAACCAGGGATGGAAGCATGCCATTGATACATGAAGGTAGTGACAGGCCACGTTTTCTTCATTAGAATCAAAGCAGGTTTAAGAATTCGGTTAAATACAAATTTGAATTACGTTATTTCGGACCAATTTTATTTCATTATTTTGGAGGATTCCTTTACATTTGCATTACTGATAAGGTTTATTTCAAATATGTGAAGTGTTCAATATTATAAAAGAAATATCTAAATTCAACATTTTGCTGCGTACATGTACAATACTGTGCAAAAGTTTTAGGCAGGTGTGAAGAAATAATGTGAAGTACAAATGCTTTCAAATATATACAATACAGCCGTGGCCAAAAGTTTTGAGAATGACACAAATATTCATTTTCACAAAGTCTGCTGCCTCTGTTTTTTATGATGGTGATTTGCATATTCTACAGAATGTTATTTAGAGTGATCAGATTTGTCCCTCTTTGCCATGAAAATGAACTTGATCCCATAAAAAAAACATTTCCACTGCATTTGTGAAGAAGACTTCAGGGCGTCCAAGAAAGTCCACCAAGTGCCAGGACCGTCTTCTACAGTTGATCAAGCTGGGGGATCGGGGGCACCACCAGTGCAGAGCTCAGGAATGGCAGCAGACAGGTGTGAGGACATCGGCACACACAGCGAGGAGAAGACTTTTGGAGGATGACCTTGATAGGGAAATCCCAGAACTTAGGGGTTTCCAATAACATTTTGACTGCTGAACCACTTTCAAAAAAATGTATTTAATATTCAAGCCTATAGTTTTAGCTATAGGCAGGGAGAAGAATACAGTAAGTACATGGTGACATTCAATATGATTGTTCTGCAATGGCTGAGAGCCTCATAGTACAATTTATACATTCTACAGGGGGTGGCACCTTGAATGGGACTCTTTTGAAGTACCATTCAACTCTTTGGTCAGATTCATTGATATGCAAATGGTCATTTAACATATACATGTCACTTCCCAAGTTCTGTGGGAAAGCCAGAGGTAGACCTTTTAACAGCTGAAGGTGTGAATGGCATTTGATCACCAAAACAGCTGTTAACTCATATGACTTCTAACATATTTGTATCCAATATATCTGGTTAATCAGAATACATGTTTTGATAATCATAACTAAATGTTTGATAAATAAATAGCTATTCCATTTACCCTATCAATCCCTTCTCTTGGTCAAATTAAAAATTGACCACATAACTAACAAAACATAACATAACAGCAATATAACAAATAATTCATACACTGGTTGTGGACAGTTGGGTTTTTGACTATTCAGTGTAGAGATTCTTTTGGTGACAGTTAAAGCTGTGTGGGGCCTAACTAGATGTGAATATTACAGGCAATGATATTGGGAAAATGGAACAAACTAAGTCTCATAACACATGCACAACCTAAACTGCAAAGAAAAGGCAGATAAAATTACAATTCCTATAAATCGCTTCTAAATTCCAACATCTCCCTCTAACTGCCTAATCTTAGTTTAAATATTTATTTTTCTAGTTCATGTTCCTCCTAATTTATGTACCCAATTTACTTCTGCAGAAAAATCTCATTTTGCTTTGCAAGGCTAAACAAAAATAAAAATACAAAAATGTCTAAAAACAAAAATGACACGTTGGTCTAACAATGTATGAACACCAAGTCTTTAGTTGATTCCTCCTCTGTAACTTTGACAGCTCGTCCTCCATAAGACTCCATTGCAACACCTTAAGAAGGCATCCAATGTTCATACATAATCTTCTTTTCTTCAGGACTATCGCAGTCCACATGACAAGAAACTTCCAGTAGGTGTGCAGATCTTTTTGCAATTATAGCAAACTGAGCTGTGATTTTTTTTTAGACAGCTGACATGATAAGTATCAAAGTTCTTTAGACATCTAAAAAGCTTTTGAAAGTACGCTTTTCCATTAATGCTGTTTGTGGCGGATGTCATAAAGCCAAGGAATGAGGGAGGAGATTTTTGAGGATGGCATCACTCAGATTGTTAGTCCAACATTTGATCATTAACAAAAATGCCCATAAAGCCGTTGAGTTTTTTTACTGCTGAAGTAAATCTATGTTCTAGAGGTAAGGCCCCTTTCACACGAGGCGGGCTCCGTTTCTACGGAGCCCGCCTCGGTCCACCGGCTCAGCGGGAGATCAGTCCGTTGATCTCCGCTGAGCCGGCGGATGACAGGTCCCTCTCTGCTCACTGAGCGGGGAGGGGCTTGTCAAGCGCCGCTGCCGCCTATGGAGGGATCGGATGAAAACGGACAGCATGTCTGTTTTCATCAGATCTCACCCGATCCGATCCACCAGCGACGGACCTGGACGTAGGGCCATCCGTCTGATTTTAGAGGGTCAGACGGGGTCAGATGTCAGCGGACATGTCTCCGCTGACATCCGACGCTCCATAGACTAACATGGAGCGCCCGTTCAGGTCCGCCGTCAAAACTGACAGGCAGACCTGAACGGTCCGATCGTGTGAAAGGGGCCTTAGACCTGGAAGAAAAGAAAAATGTCTTAATACAAGGAGAAACCATTCTCATTTAGTGTAAAATGTTATTCAACTGTCATTTAAACTAAACTGTCTAGACCATAAACATTTATCATGAACAGTAGGCTTCTCAGAAGGGGGGCTATCACGTATGGCCTGGACCATTGATCCTACAGGAACATAGACAAGGATTTACAAGAATGACAGGAGTATAGTGCAGTACTGGGGTTCAGGGTTCACAGGAGATACAGTATTGTGTACAAGGATTCTAAGGCAGGAAGGATACCTAATGGTACTATCTGGGGAGAACGCAGCATGTCCGCACATGCAACAATGGTGAGGGGCCCTTGAAAGGGCCGAGGCCCAGAGTCTAAGGAACTGCCTTGTCTTCTCCAGAGCTCTTGATGGTAGAGATGGTTTTGTGCTGCAGACAGTTCTTGGTTGCGGCCCTCTTACTCACCCAAGCAGGCAGATACCTAGAACTAAGGGCCAATGGACAAATGAGAATCCCTTGCAGCGCTGAGGTGCTGGGATCACTAAACAGTAGGGAGCAAAATTCAAGCTAACAGGTGTGTGCCTGGACACACAGACATTGGGGACAGACACACAAAGACACATAAATAGCTAGAAATGAGTAGCCATGCAGACAGTCACACAGCAATCTATAAGAGTAGTGAAGTTGCATGGTGTCACCGAACAGGAAACTAGTTTACAAATACACTTGGAGACACAAAGGCAGACTTGCTTAGGACATTATTATTCAAAGCCGAAGGCAATCTGCTTCAGCTTGAAAAGGCAGTACTGGCTGGGCATGTAGCTACTTCAATTAGCAACAGGAGGTTTAATCGAGTCTTAAAAACAAGTTTTGTGGGACAAGATACAACCGCAGACCTTATATGTTAAAGCATTGGAACTAAATGCCAATACCAATACACTAATAATACCAGCATACCTGCTGATCTTTGGGAATAGAGGAGACAGATCTGTGAAAAAGCTGACGATCTGTGACAGGTCTAATTTAAAATCTTAATAATACCCAAGTAATTCTTAACACTCAATGTAGTAACACTGACATACATGTAGTAATACATTCATTACTTTTTTTTTTATCATCATAGGTGTTTAACCACTTCAGCCCCGGAAGGATTTACCCCCTTCCTCAGGGCCGGATTAACATAGGGGCTGATGGAGCTGCAGCTCCAGGCCCCTGCCTTAAAATCGGCCCTCCCAGCCAGCAGTATAAGCCCGATTTCTCCTGTCCATAAACATCTATGGGACAGGAGAAGCTGTGTGTAAATGTAGGGGTGTCTGGCTGCATCTGTGTTGGCTCACTGTGGTTATTAGTGTCACAGTGCACAGTTCCCCCCCTACACAAATGGCTCTGCCTTCCCCCTCCCCTCTCTCTTCTCTCTCTGTGTGTGGAGTGAAGGAGCTGTGTGGGTTGGGAAATTGTGAACAGAGCAGCCGGCAGATAGAAGGTGAACTGAACACATATCTGAGTGATAAGCTTCCCATCCAAGTGTGAGCTCAGTGACTGGACTCTCTCCCTTCTCTCCCCCTCTTTTACCTTTATCTTCAGCAATGGCTGTTATAACTGCAGTCAATATGTAGACTTGGCTCCTTGTGCTTTTAGGTTGGTTCACACTCCTTTGCTGTGTTTTGGCCCATTGCTGGTGTATCCGCAGTTTTCCTGCGTTTTACCCACAGTCCTATTGATTTCTATTAGGTTGCATGTTTTTTCTGAAAGCGCACCAAAATTCCTGCGTGCTGCATCTTATCTTTGGCGCACTGTCAGAAAATGTGGCAAAAATATGCAACCTGATATAAAGCAATAGGTCTGCAGCTAAAACTTCAGATACACAAGAAGTGCGCCCAAATTGCAGCACACCAGTGTGAGCCCAAAGGCTTGTACACACCCCCCTCTGTAGAACTTGGTCTGATCAATACTGCTGGCATTCAATTTACACACAGCCATACCATCCCAGATGAGGAGGGGTGGGGGCTCCAGGGATTTGTTTGACTATGCAGGCCCTGTCCCTTCTTTCCACCCTGGAAGAGTCCTGGAGGGAGTGGCAGGTGACACGCTGTATCTGGGGTCAGGCTGCTGGTGGCAAGTGGCACATTGCATGTGATGGCAAGTTGCACACTGTATGTGGTGGCACGCTGCTAGTGGCAGGCTGCTGGTGGCAAGTGACACGCTGTATCTGGTGACAGGCTGTCAGTAGCAAGTGGCACACTGTATCTGGTGAAAGGCTGCTGGTGGCACACTGTATCTGGTGCCAGGCTGCAGGTGACAAGTGGCACACTGTATCTGGTGGCAGGCTGCTAGTGGCAAGTGGCACACTGTATCTGGCAGCAGGCTGCTGGTGGCAAGTGGCACACTATCTGGTGGCAGGCTGCTGGTGGCAAGTGGCACACTGTATCTGGTGGCAGGCTGCTGGTGGCAAGTGGCATACTGTATCTGGTGGAAGGCTGCTGGTGGCAAGTGACACTGTATCTGGTGGCAGGCTGCTGGTGGCAAGTGGCACACTGTATCTGGTGGCAGGCTGTGGTTGGCAGTTGGCACACTGTATCTGATGGAAGGCTGTTGGTGGCAAGTGGCACACTGTATCTGGTGGCAGGGTGCTGGTGGCAAGTGGCATACTGTATCTGGTGGGAAGTGGCACACTGTGTCTGGTGGCAGGCTGCTGGTAGCAAGTGGCACACTGTATCTGGTGAAAGGCTGCTGGTGGCAAGTGGCACACTGTATTTTGTGGCAGGCTGCAGGTGACAAGTGGCACACTGTATCTGTTGGCAGACTGCTAGTGGCAAGTGGCACACTGTATCTGGTGGCAGGCTGCTGGTGGCAAGTGGCACACTATCTGGTGGCAGGCTGCTGGTGGCAAGTGGCACACTGTATCTGGTGGCAGGCTGCTGGTGGCAAGTGGCACACTATCTGGTGGCAGGCTGCTGGTGGCAAGTGGCACACTCTATCTGGTGGCAGGCTGCTGGTGGCAAGTGGCACACTGTATCTGGTGGAAGGCTTCTGGTGGCAAGTGACACTGTATCTGGTGGCAAGTGGCACACTGTATCTGGTGGCAGGGTGCTGGTGGCAAGTGGCACACTATCTGGTGGCAGGCTGCTGGTAGCAAGGGACACACTGTATCTGGTGGCAGGCTGCTGGTGGCAAGTGGCACACTGTATCTGGTGGCAAGTGGCACAATGTATATGGTGACAGGCTGGTGATGGCATGTGAAACACTGTATCTGGTGGCAGGCGGCACACTGTATCTGGTGGCAAGTGGCACAATGTATCTGGTGACAGGCTGCTGGTGGCAGGTGACACACTGTATCTGGTGGCAGGCTGCTGGTGGCAAGTGGCACACTGTATCTGGTGGCAGGCTGTGGTTGCCAAGTGGCGCACCATATCTGGTGAAAGGTTGCTGGTGGCAAGTGGCCCACTGTATCTGGTGGCATGCTGCTGCTGGCAAGTGGCCCACTGTATCTGGTGGCTGGCTGCTAGTGGCAAGTGGCACACTGTATCTGGTGGCAAGTGGCACATTGTATCTGGTGGCAGGCTGCTGGTGGCAAGTGGCACGCTGTATCTGGTGGCAGGCTGTTAGTGGCAAGTAGCACACTGTATCTGTGACAGGCTGTGGGTAGCAAGTGGCACACTGTATCTGTGGCAGGCTGTGGGTAGCAAGTGGCACACTGTATCTGGTTGCAAGTGGCACACTGTATCTGGTGGCAGGCTGCTGGTGGCAAGTGACATGCTGCATCTAGCGGCAGGCAACTGTGGAAAGTGATACTCTACATCTGGTGGCAGGCTATGGGTGGCAAGTGACAAGCTGCATCTGGTGGCAAGTGACAAGCTCAGGTTCCCACTGATTCTGCATGATGGTGAGTTGAACTATTTCACTATATATTACAATGTAGTAACTGAAATAATGGAATTTGATCATCCTGACACCATATCAAGCATGGTGTCAGGATGATTGATTTTAAGTACTAACACCAGCCATTTGCCTGACAAATCACCTCCACTGCCGATTTCCCTGCCAACCCCCGAGACTACATCCTCCACCTTCACCTTTTTTTGGGAAGAGGGGGTTGTCCCTAAATGACAGTTTGGAAATGTGGTCTCCCTATGTTGCTGCTGGTGAGAGACCGCATAGCAGGTGGTATTGCTGCTGCTCAGAGCCTGCACGGCTGGTATTACTGGTGAGAGTATATTTAATTCGTTTTAGTGAAAAATTGTTTGCATTTTCATTTTGTTTCCATAAAAAGGCCCACTGAAATCCTCAGCACCAGGCCCATGATGCTCTTAATCTGGCCCTGGCTAAAACTACAAGTTAGTGTAGTGCGACCTCTGCACAGTGTTCAGCTAAAACTACAAGTTAGTGTAGTGCGACCTCTGCACAGTGTTCAGCTAAAGCTACAAGGTAGTGTAGTGTGTCCTCTGAACAGTGTTCAGCTAAAACTACAAGTTAGTGTAGTGCGTCCTCTGAACAGTGTTCAGCTAAAACTACAAGTTAGTGTAGTGGGACCTCTGAACAGTGTTCAGCTAAAGCTACAAGTTAGTGTAGTGCGTCCTCTGAACGGTGTTCAGCTAAAACTACAAGTTAGTGTAGTGCAACCTCATTACAGTGTTCAGCTAAAGCTACAAGTTAGTGTAGTGCGTCCTCTGAACAGTGTTCAGCTAAAACTACAAGTTAGTGTAGTGCGACCTCTGCACAGTGTTCAGCTAAAGCTACAAGTTAGTGTAGTGCGTCCTCTGAACAGTGTTCAGCTAAAGCTACCAGTTAGTGTAGTGCGTCCTCCTCATAGTGTTCAGCTAAAACTACAAGTTAGTGTAGTGTGAGCTCTGCACAGTGTTCGGCTAAAGCTACCTGTAGAAGGTTGGTGGTGTTTTCCTGATCCTATCACTACCGCAGGCAGCTAAATAAGCTACAAGTTATTTTTTTGCGAGCTCTGCACAGTGTTCAGCTAAAGCTACCTGTAGAAGGTTGGTGGTGTTTTCCTGATCCTATCACTACCGCAGGCAGCTAAATAAGCTACAAGTTATTTTTTTGCGAGCTCTGCACAGTGTTCAGCTAAAGCTACCTGTTGAAGGTTGGTGGTGTTCTCATATTACAGGCAGGCAGCTGATTTTGCTAGTTGCAGTATCAGAGTTAATATATATAGATAGATATCTATATATATAGATATCTATCTATATATATATATATATCTATAGATATATATAGATATATATATCTATAGATATATATATCTATATCTATAGATATATATATCCCAGCTTAGTGCAGCTACAGGCCATTAGTATGTCTGGAAGGCCAACAAGGAGAGGCAGACAGTCACAAGCCAATAAAAGAGGGCAAGCAGGCTCTGTGTGTAGAGGCAACAGTGCTGGTCGTGGAGACGGTGCATCCTCATCAGCACGTGGCCGTGGGACACGCTTGGCCTTTTTTTCGGCAGCTGGCCGTGTTGAGCTGCAACATGCGGAAGACTTGGTCGAGTGAATGACCAAGCCGTCCTAATCCTCCTCATCCTCTCTCACCCATGCTCAGGGTACTTTGTCTGGCAATGCAGCGGCCTCTTCCCTCGGCTCAATGTCATCAGTGACTCCTTCCCTAGCCCTACCATGTCCTCCTGAGGAGTCCATCGAACTGTTTGACCACAGTGTTGGGTACATGCTCCAGGAGGATGCCCAGCGTTTAGAAGGCTCTGATGATGATACTGAGCTAGATGAAGGCAGTAACGTGAACACGGACAGAGGGGGTGCCCAAGAAGGACAGCAATCTGGCAGTCATGCTCCCCCTGCTGCAGCATACTGCCAGGTTTGCTCCAGTGATGAGGAGAAAGGGGATGATGAGGTCACTGACTCAACGTGGGTGCCTGATAGGAGAGAGGAAGAGGAGGAGGAGGAGGAGGAGGCGGCACATCACCAATGAGGCAGGATGCCCTCCAGGGGCCAGCCTAAGGGCAGCACACTGACCGCATCACACCCCAAAGCTCCGCATGTGCAGGGCGCTGCTGTCTCTGCGCATTATTCCAAAAGTTCTTTGGTGTGGGCCTTTTTTGAGACGAGTGCATCAGATCGCACCGCTATTTGCAACATATGTCTCAAGCATATCTTGCGTGGCCAAAACATCTCCCGCTTGGGCACCACATGCTTGACCAGACATATGTTGACCTGCCATGCAGTTCGTTGGCAAGCGTATCTAAAATACCCACACCAAAGAACAAAGAGGACCTCTTCTTGTTCCTAATCAGCTGAGATCTCCAACCCCACAATACCTTCAGTCCTCTCTGAGACCTGCACTGAGAGGAATGAAGGTGTAGAATTAGGTGTGTCACAACCAAGTACTTGTGGGCAATCTGCTTTCAGTACACCGACGTCAGATTGTACCAGGCAAATTTACCTGCCCCAGCTGCTGCACCGCCGAAAGAAGTTCGCTCCCAGCTATCCACATGCCCAGCGGTTGAATGCTAGCTTGGCAAAATTGCTAGCACTTCAACTGCTGCCTTTTCAGTTGGTAGACTCTGCCCCCTTCTGTGAGTTTGTGGAATGTGCGGTTCCTCAGTGGCAGGTACCCAAACGCCACTTTTTCTCACGGAAGGCGATTCCGGCTCTCTACCGGCATGTGGAAGGCAGTGTCCATGCCTCGCTGGACAGGGCAGTCAGTGGTAAGGTGCATATTACTGCTGACTCATGGTCCAGCAGGCATGGACAGGGACGTTACCTAAGTTTCACCGCGCATTGGGTGACTCTGGCAGCTGGGAAGGATGCAGGACAAGGTGCAGTAGTGTTGGAGGTTGTTCCGTCACCACGCCTCCAAAATGCCACTACTAATGATAACACACCTCTCTCCTCCACCCCCTCCTCTTCTTCTTCCTCCATGGCCTATTTCTGTGCTTTGTCCTCAGAACCAGTGGTGCTCCGTAGCCGTTCAAGGGGCTACACAAGTATGCAGGCCAAAAGATGCCATGCTGTACTTGAGCTGGTGTGCTTGGGGGACAGGAGCCACACTGGGGCAGAGGTTCTGTCAGGAGTTTCTGGAGTTTCTGTGTTATTTTTCATACCATATGGTAAGAAAATAATCCACATCTCTTAGATGTAGTAATGCTAAAGGATCAATAAAGTGTAAAAGGAACAAGGTACTTAATGTACCCAGATGATCAGTTAAAACAGTGGTTTTCAACTTGCAAGGGAAAGGGGCATCAAATGTGGCCCCCAATATCTCCAAGAGGCAAAAATATAATATTTATTACATTTAATGCTACAGAAAACTATCACAGACTGAAGACTTACTCGAGAAAATGTTCAGAGAATGTTCTACTAGCAGTCTCTAAACTTTGGCCCTTTGCTTGCCTTTATCTTGCCTTGGGGCACTATTCCGCCCACTGACACCAAAAATGGGGCATAATTCCTTTCGTTGACACCAAGGATGGGGCACTATTCCTCCTACTGACACCATCAAAAGGGCACAATTCATTCCATTGACACCAACAATGGGGCACTAGTCCTTTTATTGACACCAGCGATGGGGGACAATTCATTCCATTGATACCAATAATGGGGCACTAGTCCTTTTATTGACACCAGCGATGGGGGACAATTCCTTCCATTGATACCAATAATGGGACACAACCCCTTCCATTAACACCAATGATGGGGCACTATTCCTCCCCTTGACACCATTAATGGGGGACAATTCCTTTCATTATCACCAATGATGGGGCACAATTCTTTCCATTGACACCAAAGATAGGGCGTTGTTTAATCCCACTCGACACCAGGACATTTTCTATTCCCAATGACCCTAGTCTGACCCCCCTTCTGTCTGAAGGACAGTAAACTGGCCCTTTGTTTGGAAAGTTTGGAGACCCCTGTACTAGAGTGGTTGGAGACCGAAGTCATGCTATAGGAGACCATCAGAGACTAGGCAAATGTTGCAAGAGACCACTGGACATTACTACAGTTAAGGGACCCTTTACAAATCAGTGCTCCCTGTACTGACTGCTGGGGCTAAGGGCTGCACTTCAAGCATGAAAAGGCCACAGGTTGGGCACCAGGGAATTAGCAGAATCTTATAAAGAATGATACATAGAATGAATGTCCAACACAGATCTGCCTCTACTTAACACTGCAACAATGTGCCCCCTTATGACCCCAGAGTCCATGCACATGCTGGGACTGTGACGTCACAAGGGGGCGGGGTCACCGCCTATATAAATGACTATGCAGCTCACACACAGCATTCCAGCAGGAGAGAGCGTCGTGTCAACATCTCTGGAAGAGAAGAGGGGACAAGACCTCTCTGAATACCGGGCTCCTCCGCTAGCAAAAGAGCGGCAAAAGAGCAGAAGATAGCGGAGGAGCCCGGCAGAAGGAAGAAGGCACCGGAGAAGAACCAGAGAACTGCAGAGACGACACCGGAGAATGGGAGAAGAGGCCTGAGAGACCCCCGAAGTTGGCAGAAGACCCCAGAAGTCAGAAGAAGACCTCGGAGCTGCCTAATAAATTACTTTTAAAACCTGTGCAGTGTGTTTTTTTTATTGATACTTTTTTCTCTAGGTGA
This sequence comes from Aquarana catesbeiana, assembly GCF_042186555.1. NCBI lineage: Eukaryota > Metazoa > Chordata > Amphibia > Anura > Ranidae > Aquarana > Aquarana catesbeiana. The sequence goes on from NC_133328.1 coordinate 634,085,962, forward strand.
ATGGGTAGGGGTACCATGTACCCCATACTCAGTCACATAGGGTGGGGGGCTGGGATCTGGGGGCCCCCTTATTAAAGGGGGCTCCTGGATTTCAATAAGCCCTCCACCCGCAGACCCCGAAAACCAATGGCCAGGGTTGTCGGGAAGAGGCCCTTGCCCTCATCAACATGAGGACAAGGGGCTTTGGGGTGGGGGGGCGCTGACCGCACTGCCTGTTGCTCATCGCGAAAGGAAAAAAAAAGTTTTCCTTTCCCGATCGGCGAGCCAGCTCGGCGCTGGCTCCCGCGACGGGGCTCGCAGGTGTCAAATCTCGCCGATAAATGCGGCGATATTCTACTGTAAATGTCATCAAGTCAATGTGCGTGTATGGAGAGTAATGTTGGTTCCAGATATATTTATTTTTTACTCAAAATTACAATACCAGCTGGGAAATTCCAATGTCCAGTATAGAATAGGTTCTTGTATGTGTGAGTCCATTCTGTGCTGAATAAATATGGCCTTTAGATCGACTTCTTCTGGTCCCCATAATATCTGACCATACAATCTTTGCTCAACTTTAGATAAAAAAGAAGCAATGTAATATGAGGACCTACCTAATGTATCCAATGAATTTGAATCCAATCAGGCAGGCCCTTACACTACATCAGGGATATGCAATTAGCGGACCTCCAGCTGTTGCAAAACTACAAGTCCCATCATGCCTCTGCCTCTGGGTGTCATGCTTGTGGCTGTCAGAGTCTTGCTATGCCTTATGGGACTTGTAGTTCTGCAACAGCTGGAGGTCCGCTAATTGCATATCCCTGCACTACATCATGGGTGCTCAATCTGTGGCCATCCAGATGTTGCAGAACTACAAGTCCCATGAGGCAATGCAAAGATGATATTTACAAGCATGACTCCCAAAGGCAGAGGCATGATGGGCATTGTAGTTTGGCAACAGCTGGAGGGCCACAGGATGAATACCCATGCACTACATAGTTGTTGGTAGATCTAAGGTTGCCACCTCATCTCTTTAAACCCAAACACATATGAATAACACAGGTTCTGATGTTAATTTACAGTTTTTCTCCATTGTTTTGGCTCATTTCTTGAAACAGAAATGACATTCTCAAAACTCTAAGATCATTTGGCAAAACAGTCTTATAGGGCGTACACACGGTCGGACTTTGTTCGGACATTCCGACAACAAAATCCTAGGATTTTTTCCGACGGATGTTGGCTCAAACTTGTCTTGCATACACACGGTCACACAAAGTTGTCGGAAAATCCGATCGTTCTGAATGCGGTGACGTAAAACACGTACGTCGGGTCTATAAACGGGGCAGTGGCCAATAGCTTTCATCTCTTTATTTATTCTGAGCATGCGTGGCACTTTGTCCGTCGGATTTGTGTACACACGATCCGAATTTCCGACAATGGATTTTGTTGTCGGAAAATTTTATCTCCTGCTCTCCAACTTTGTGTGTCGGAAAATCCGATGGAAAATGTCCGATGGAGCCCACACACGGTCGGAATTTCCGACAACACGCTCCGTTCGGACATTTTCCATCGGAAAATCCGACCGTGTGTACGGGGCATTACAGTTCAGCACAACACTATAACTCACGTGTAAAAGCTCATATCTCTCCCAAAACTGTTCACTCACGCTTCAAAACCATATTCCTTTCCCATATAAAGAGTCAGTGCCCCCAAAATGGCAAAGATTCTTCTCAATTGCTTTGGCTCATTTCTTGAAACAGACCAGACGTTCTCAAATCTCTTGGTGCTTTTGCCAAAATAACCTGGATGGTTCAGCACAACAACATGGTTCACCTTCAAAAGCTCATATCTTTCCCAAAACCGTTCACTCATGTGTCAAAAAAAAAATCTTTCTCATTCAAATAGTCAGTGCCCCCAAAATGCTTCGTCCCTTTGGCATTGTGTAAGCACTGCAAGTCAAAATGTTTAGATGTTTTGTCTCTAAGCAGAGGACCATTGAAATATCCCTCATGTCCGACACAAGTCAGTCACTGTGTGGGAGGCTAGCACGATGGACATGCCGGGCTAGAGCTCCGCTCTGTGAGGGAGAATAAACTGCAAATAAGGGCAGCCCACGAACACAGAAACGGTAAAAATCTTGTTACTATTCACCCTAGAGGTGAGGGGGACATTATTCAAGAATAATGGTGCTGGGAGGTGCCAGGAATAAAACCAAAACTAGCTCAAATAGCGGCACCCAGGCAAGACATACTATGAAAAAGGCGCCAGTCTCCTCAGGTAATTTTACCTCAGACAAGAAACTCAAATCCAAGCAGCCAAAAGCTATCTCCTCAGGGGATTCTGACTCTGAACCTGATTCAAATATGTTACATTCTTCACAACAAAACTCTGATATTCCTTCTAACATTTTGAAACAATTTGAAAAAATGTTACATAAAGCATTACAACAAACATCAGAGCAAATTATTAGTAATCTGAGAGATCAGAGAACTGGGGAGACGCACCGAAGCATTGGAAATGAAAATGGAAGATTTAGAAAATTCTACACAGGATGCTTTCTCTGAAATAGATGTCCTCAAAGAGGAAAATATTATTTTACAGAATAGACTGGAGGACTATGAGAATCGTGCCAGAAGATCAAATTTGCGATTCAGAGGCTTACCAGAATCAATCACAGATCTGCAATCAACAATCACAGCATTATGCCAAGAATTACTACCTGGCATTTCGGTGGAAAGGCTTGAAATGGACAGAATACATAGGGCACTCATGCCCAAAAAAACTGATGGCCCCCCTAGGAATATTATAGCAAAATTTCATTTTTTTCGTTCAAAAGAACAACTTCTAGAAGCGGCTAGAGGGAAAAATAATCTAACATTTCAGGGACATAGTTATCAACTATTTGCTGACTTATCCCAGTTAACAATATCTAAGAGGCGTGCAATGAAGCCTCATCTACTGGAACTTCAACGTCATGCCATTAAGTATCAATGGGGCTTCCCGTTCTCCCTAAAATTCACCCACCAGGGGACCAGATTCGCATGCAAAACTCCTGAAGAACTACAACATGTACTCCAAGACCTCAAATTGATTGAAGGTATAACTATAGCCTCCACCTCACGTAGGAGATCAGCTTCTGCCTCCTCCATTCAGAAAACATCCTCCTCTGGGACAAAAAATGGAAACCATCATACACACAAAAGAGGACGATTCGCATCCTCACAACAAGAACAAGATGACGCCATGGACTGAGTAATATGCACTTATATAATATAGCCATTTCAGCTAAGACAGCACCTATTGGGAGAACAGAATTGTAATTACATTTTTGAATACTCTTCCTAAACCAAAAACTAATACTCCATCTAGCTCACTAGTGAGCAATTGGACATACACTATGAACTAGATTATCTAATTTATTAATTTATACCTTATTGGTATAAGTTTATAATTAAATAACAAAATTTTTATTATGATTTTAGGTTCCTTTTTTGTTAGTTTTTATTTTATTTATTTATTTATTTAAATTTTTTTTATTAATTTTCTGTGTGTGCTTATGTGTGTGTATATATATATATATATATATATATAATTTATTTATTTTTATATTATTATATTTCCTCCTCCTTTTTTGTTTCTCAATGGCTTTTTTGGTATTTTTTATTTTAGAAACATGGTATGGTAAGTGTTCAGACAATATTTATGCTTTACGAACACCTAAACAATCCCTATTATATGTTGGACTGATTAAATTATTATATATGTATATGTATTTTTTTATTCTGTATGTTGTGTATGTATATGTATATATAAATGTATATATATATATATATGTATACATTTTTTATTTTTTATTATTTATTTATTTATTTTTATATCATTATATTTCCTCCTCCTTTTTTGTTTCTCAAGATAAAATTGTGAAATAACAAAATTTTTATTTTGAATTTAAGTTCCTTTTTTATAGTACTTTTTATTTTAGAAACATGGTGTGGTAAGCGTTCAGATAATATTTTTACTTTCTGAGCACCTAAATGGTCCCTAATGTATGGTGGACTGATTAAGTTAGCATGTATGTATGTATAGATATATATGTATATGTGTGTGTGTGTGTGTGTGTGTGTGTGTGTGTGTGTGTGTGTATATATATATATATATATATATATATATATATATATATATATATATATATATATATATGTGTGTGTGTATAAAAATTTTTGTTCAGTATATATATACATATACACTTTTTATTTTTTATTTATTTTTATATTATTATATTTCCTCCTCCTTTTTTTTGTTTCTCAATGTAAAACTGTGAAACAACCACCAAGGATGGAAAATCTTCCTTTAACTGAAGTTTATTTAAAATTCTTCATTAATTTGATATATACATTTTTTGAGTAGTCTTAATTTCAGTTTAATTTATATTTCTTTGGTCACTCCAATAGGAAGGAAAGGGTTTCCTATCCCTTTCTATTGGTTGGACATACAAATATGTTTCTGATATTACTGCACTCCTTTATTCCCATTCAATTTTTTCCCATTCGCTTTATATTTAATATAAACATGTACCCTTCAAAATAATAGACATTACCAATTATATGAAACTCGGGCTCCTAAATTTACAATTTTATACTTTACAATCTTCATATTTTTGTGATAAATTTTCTTTCTTTTTAAGGCGGATTCCCCCCATGCACGGAAATCACATGTGCCTCACCATGCCTTCCTCGGATTCCCATAGTAATATATGGGGACCAGATGAAGGCCTCCTTTCCCCTGTTGGGAAGTCCTTGACCCCAACTCGGGTATTCTTCGAATCTACTTACATTTGTACTATACTCAAATGCTTTATAATTTTTATTGTTTCTTATTTCCTCTCTAAGTTACCCTACTATGGATCTGGCTATCTATCTCTTTGTTTCAAATCCGCGCAGGTCAGGCCGAATAGTCGCTGCACCCAGACAACTGGTAAGCGCATACTTTTGTTTCAATTACCATGGCTCCTTTAATTATTTTATCTCTGAATGTCCAGGGTCTTAATGTACCTCAGAAACGAGTAAAAGCACACATTGTATGTCTACAAGAGACTCACTTTATCCCGACTTCAATCCCTAAATTTTTTAGTACTTCTTATCCCCAAGTTTACACCGCCTCGGCGCTCACTAAAAAACGTGGAACTCTCATTGCGTTTCATCGCTCTACCCCATTTACCTTACATTCAGAAATTAAAGACCCTGAGGGTCGCTACCTAATTCTAATGGGATACATTATGGACACAGCTGTAACAGTGGTCCCATACTATGCACCAAATTATCGTCCTGTACCCTTTCTATCGCACCTATTTAATATCATTAACACCCACAAAATGGGATCAATTTTTATATGTGGGGACTCCAACCAGGTCCTCCTTCCATTTCTTGACAAAACCCCTTATACCCCACCACGAACACAAGATGCTAGGTCTTTATCTCAACTTCTTTCTAGGCACAATTTGATTGACTCTTGGAGAGAATCTAATCCAGCTAAAAGAAATTATACATATTTTTCTAATCCACATCAAACTTTTAGTCGCATAGACCATATCTTTGTAACAATAGGGATGGTTCCTGAAGTAATTTGATCTAAAATTATCCCTATACCCTGGTCAGATCACAATGCAGTTTATACCTCGGTGGCTTCTACTATACCCAAGGGGCATGACCCTTCATGGTATCTTCTAGATGTGCTACTTAAACACCCCTCCCACTGTTTAACAATCCAACAGGCTCTAAATGACTACGTAGAACATAACACAAGTGACGAAATCTCCTCACTCACAATTTGGGAGGCACACAAACCAGTTCTGAGAGGAATACTTCAGCAACAAGCAGGTATACTCAAACGGGATCGTGTAAAATTGGCTAGACAATTAGAAACTGAATTTAATGCATCATTCGTAGCTTTTCAAAACAATCCTAACCAGAAAGGGAAAATTCGCTTAGAGAAAGCCCGCCTAGAATATAATCTTTTCTTAACTGAATCTGCTGACAAATCCCTCAGGAAAACTAAGCATATGTTTTATAAGAATTCCAATAAACCAAGTACTCTCATGGCAAGGGCATTAAAGTCTATCAACAAATCTTATAAACCTATTAGACTCAAAATAGCAGACAATGTATACACCAGTAATCCTCTTAAAATCGTACAGAAATTTAGCTCTCATTTGAAAACTCTATACACAGAGACAAATAAAACTAACATTGAGGAAGCTGATGCCTTTTTTTCACGTATCAACCTACCCAAAATGACGGAATCCCAAAAATTGTCAATAGAAAAACCCATAACTAGCGATGAAGTAGCAGAGGCTATTAAAACATTAAAAATAAATAAAAGGCCGGGACCAGACGGATTCACAGCCCTTTATTATCGAACTTTTACAGACATTATCTCACCTATGCTTGTTGAAGCGTTTAATGACCTATTAAATAATAAATCCTTTAGACAAGAATCATTATTGGCAATCATCTGCATGATTCCTAAACCTCACTCAGATGATACTCTATGTACAAATTATTGCCCAATATCCATGTTGAACATGGACATTAAAGTGTTGGCAAAAATTCTAGCAGCCCACCTTAATATGATCATTGGTACCCTCGTATATCGTGACCAAGTAGGCTTCATGCCCTCCCGACAGGCAGGTGACAATGTACGAAGAGCAACCCTTTTTGGCACACATAGCTAAAAAATGTCACATACCTGTTTGCTTTCTCTCACTTGACATAAAGAAGGCTTTCGATTCTATTGCATGGCCTTACTTGAATTATACCTTGCAGAAATAGGGATTCGGTCCAAATTTTATAAATCGGATTACGGCTCTATATAACAAACCTAAAGCGTATGTCAAATACGCAGGTTATAAATCTGACTTCTTCAACATTGAGAGAGACACAAGACAAGGATGTCCCCTATCCCCATTGATATTCACCCTCCTAATAGAACCACTCGCACTAGTAATTAGATCTGACCCCACTATAACAGGGATAGAAATGGAAGGATTTCAACATAAGCTCTGTTTGTTTGCAGACGATATCCTCCTATTTCTTTCATCTCCACAAGTGTCCGGCCCAAACCTAATCCCAATTCTCAATAAATTTGCTAACATTTCTGGTTTATACATAAACCCTAAAAAATGTTTAGCATTGAACATATCTCTTTCTAACATTGAACTGACTTCAGCTAAAATGAGTCTTCCTTTCACATGGTCGAACAGATCAATCACATACTTAGGCATACATCTTACAGCATCATTAGCAGATCTATTTTCAGTTAATTACCCTCCAATTTAAAACAATTATCAAACTTAATGAAATCATGGTCTCATCTTCCATTATCGTGGTTTGGAAGAATCAACGCGGTAAAAATGACGATACTACCGAAATTACTGTACTTATTCAGAGTATTAACAATTCCTATTCCAGCTTATCACCTAAGAATATTACAAAGGAAAACATCGTCATACATATGGGGTTCCTCCAAACCACGCATACAACTACATACACTATATCTCCCAAAATTAAACGGAGGCCTAGGTTGCCCTAATTTTGCTTATTAATATAGGGCTGCACACATAGCAAGCCTGGCTAAATATCATGCGTATCAGGATACCCCTTTATGGGTACATATTGAAGCCACAGAATGCGATCCTATTCCAATATCAAACTTACTATGGATCACTCCAAAAGATCGCATAGACCTAAAGAATCCAATTACTAAACACAACATTTCCCTTTGGGATAGATTCAAAAAGAATAACCATTTACAATCATCTCATAACCCGATGTTGTCATTCTATAAAAATCCTGCTTTCTATCCAGCATGGATATTCCCTAATTCCTTTAAAGAATGGGTATCTAGAGACGTACTGTGTATGTATAAATTTGAACATTCCTCATCATTCATCCCTTTTTCAACCCTTTGTGAGAGATATGGTCTACCGCAGTCTGAATTATTTAGATACTTCCAAATTAAAAATTTCTTTGCACCCTTAGTGTCTACCACATCCCCATTAACACATATTACTAGTTTCAAATAAGTTTGTAAAGAAGATCCGCATGCTAGAGGCACAATCTCTACTATATATTCTCACCTGCTGGTTCATTCCAGTAAAGACAAATTATCCTATGTCCAGAAATGGGAAGAGGACCTTGAGCGTACTTTTGATAATTCAGATTGGAAATAAATATGGTCAACAACAAAAACAGCTTCCCCTAATATACTGGCGGTTGAGGCTAATTATAAAGTTTTAACACGCTGGTATCTAGTACCTACTAGAGTAGCAAAATATGTGCAAAATTATTCGGCGCAATGTTTTTGGGGTTGTTTGGACCCTGGCACATACCTTCATATCTGGTGGTCGTGTCCATTAGCTCAAATATTCTGGAGGGGAATTTTTAACATTGCAACTAACCTTATTGGGAAAACTTTCGATCCAGCAATGGCCCTTCTCAACTTAAAACCTGAATTCATAACGCATACCCAATTCAAATTGTTGGTATATCTCTTCACAGCAGCTAAACAGACTTTAGCAAAATCTTGGAAATCACCAACATTAGATATAAATGAAGCAAAAGCTAAAATGAATTACTATATGACTCATGCCAAGATGATAGCTATAGAATTGGACACGATCCCCAGATTTGAGGTAATATGGCAGCCTTGGATTACATATTCCATGCCAACCCTAGACAAGAGTGTTCTACTGCCATGGTAGTTGTGATAACATGATATAGGCTATATTTCAGCCCTAGTTGTTGTGGTGACTTTCGGCCTGACCTCGCGTATTCTTTCCCTTAACCTTCTTCTCTTCTCCCCTTCCTACTATACTTTCTATCCTTTCTTTTCCTTATACTATATTATTCTATGATATTGAAGCTCTAATTGATATTTAAATAATAATCTCAATTATTGTCTAGAAATAGAAATAAAACAAGGCAAACGATGTAGCAGAACTTACATAACTCATTTAATTCTATTCTTTTGAAATGGACAAAGAATCCAAAGTTCTTTTTCTCTCCTATTTCTTTATTTCCTTTTAAAATATATTGCCTTGTGTTAGAATATATTGTCTTTTTTTACGATATTATTAATGAATTAACTATTCTTTCATTGTAAATGAGCTTCCTTATACTGAATGTATGTTATTATTCAATGTTATCTGTACATAATCTCCGTACTCAATAAAACTATTTTGACAAGGAAATATCCCTCATGTCCACCTTTCAGTCTTAGCCCAGTCCTTCATTGACAATGGTTACTGTACAGTTTTTGTCTAGCTAACTGAATACAATTGTGTATAAAACTGAAAAAAAAGAAAAGATTTTAGGGTAAGAGTAGCCTCCAAGGTTTGACATCACAGATTGCACTCATACTGCCAAGGAAAAATCACTTTACAGTATTGTAACCATTATCATTTACACACAAAGTTAAGTCCATACATTAGAGTAAAAAGAAAATGTATTATAATATACGGAAATATAAACACACAAACAAAAAACAAGGAAAATTACATTTAGCCCACAATGCTGTAAATAAAGCTGGAGTTTCACAACTACTGTACCATCTCTTCACTGGCCACCGTCCTCACCCTCCTGCCCACCCTCACGCTGCTGTCTGTCTGGCCACAGATTCTCGTCAACATCGCAGCGTATATCCTCCCTTGCAATGCAACGAGGGAAGAAGCGGTGTGCATGTCGCAACCATCCCCTACACTGATCTCCTGTAATATCCTCACAGGCAGCGTCCATTGCATGGAGCAGGGACCTCTGATCTTGAGCCCGATGCTCATAAACTCTCCACCTCCAAGCAGAGAAAAACTCCTCAATAGGATTGAGGAAAGGAGAGTAAGGTGGTAGGAATACCATATCCATCCTTGGATGAGCAGTGAACCAGGCCCTGATAAGCGGGCCACGGTGGAAATTCACATTGTCCCATACAATTATATATTGTGGTAGGTGAGGCCCTATGAGACCTCTCTCATTTTCAGGGATCAAATCCAAATGAAGGCGGTCCAAGAAGATGAGGAGCTTCTGTGTATTGTATGGGCCAAGACTGGGGATGTGAGTGGCTACACCATTCTCAGAAATGGCAGCACACATAGTTATATTGCCCCCTCGCTGGCCTTGGACATCCACAGTGGCCCGGTGGCCAATAAAATTACGGCCATGTCTTCGGCCCTTGGCCAGGTTGAAGCCAGCCTCATCCACATATACGAGTATGTGAGAGGTCTCGTTTCCTTCCAATGCCATTATTCTCTACAATAGAGTAAAAAAAGAAAACATCAAATCAGTCATACAGAAGAGTCATATACTACAGTTACAGACAGTTACATAGGAATTAGGGTTGTCCCGATACCGATACTAGTACAAGTACTTGTACTCGGGCAAATGCTCCCGATGCTTCCGCCGATACCTGGAAGTCAGCTGTGATCGGCGCGTGGGGGAGTTACAAGATTCTCCCCCAGCGGCTTTCAGCGGCTTTAGTGACATACAGCGGTGATCGGTCACCGCTGACTGTCACTGCATCCTCCTCCATGCCCCCTCCGTTCCTCTGTCCCCCTCCGCTGTCCCCCTCCATTCTGCCGTTCCACTCTCCTTCTCTGTCCCCCTCTGCTGTCCCCTCCGTTCTGCTATCCCCCTCTCCTTCTCTGTCCCCTCCATTCTGCTGTGCCTCTCTGCTGTCCCCCTCTATTCCGCCGTTCCCCTCTCCTTCTCTGTCCCCCTTCGCTGTCCCCTCCGTTCTGCTATCCCCCTCTCCTTCTCTGTCCCCTCCATTCTGCTGTGCCTCTCCACTGTCCCCCTCAGTTCTGCCGTTCCCCTCTCCTTCTCTGTCCCCCTCCGCTGTCCCCTCCATTCTGCTGTGCCTCTCCGCTGTCCCCTCTGTTCCCCTCTCCTTCTCTGTCCCCCTCCGCTGTCCCCCTCCTCCTTCCTTTGTGAATGGACAGAGTCAGCTGACTCTGTCCATTCACATAATTGAAACATTGTAATCTCCTGTGATTATGATGTGTCAGTTTATGAATGGAGAGGAGCCGCTGTCTTCTCTCCATTCATCCTCAGTGCAGCTGTGGCTGCAGAGAAAGGGACTGGGGAAACTCTATCCTTGGTCTCTCTCTGTCTCAAGGGGGAGATATCAGAGGTCTGTTACGTAAGACCCATGATATCTCACCAAAGCCCCCCAACTGGGCTGATTAAAAAAAAAAACAAAAAAAAAAAACACATATTGCAATGAAGAATAAAAAAAATATTATTGTAAAAAATAAAAATTGTAAATAATAATAAAAAAAACACACACATACACCGTTCACCCCCCCCCCCCCCCCCCCCGAAAAAAAAGAAAGCACTGTTAAAAAAAAAAAAAAAAGAAAAAACACTGTCACGTGACATTAAAAACAAAGTATCGGTATCGGCGAGTACTTGAAAAAAAGTATCGGTACTTGTACTCGGTCCTAAAAAAGTGGTATCGGGACAACCCTAATAGGAATGTTCTATGTTCTACACAAGTTCAATATACTACTGGCCAGTATTCCAGTGGTTCCAAACCTGAGGTACATGTACCCTAAGAAGAGGTACTACAGGGGGTATTTGACAGAAAGGGGAGGGGAAAAATTATCAACCAGTAGACTTACTGAAATGTCACAGTAAAACCCACAGTATTAAATAGATTTACATGGGAGGCACTACTGTAATTGCAGCTCTTTGACCCTTTTTCTTACTGTATTGTATGTTATATTCTTCAAAATAAGGATTATAATGATAATTGCATCATACAGTAAGCTGCAGTTTTTAGGCAAAATGTTTATAAATCAGATACGTAAATCAAATACTTTCATACCTGGATTACCTGGATTCAGAAATCAGGTGAAGTGGGTACTGAAACCAATACATTTTGGGAACCACTGCTTATGGTAATTGTAAAAAGGTTATCTTGATTTACAAATATATTATGGTATTTAAAATGATAAACCGCCCTTCACCAAAAAATACCTCCACCGCGCCCCCTATGCTCCACAAACTAAATGTGAATGTAATATAAATAAAATTATAATAAACCGCGTGGAGAAATAACTCCCCACAACCAGTGTGAAGCCGCCCCTTTAAATTATAATGTATATACTAAATATTTAATCAGAGATGTCTGTAACTACCACAATCCTCCTACAGGCATCTAGGAGAAAATAAGAGGCGCTTTCAAACAGTGTTCAAGTGCCTTAGACACAATGATGGTGTGACCCTCTACAGGTGTGTTACACACTAATGCAAAGTGAGATCTTACTCTAAACAAATCTGCAAACTAAAAAATATATATATAATGTGTACACGTACCAACCATATAAGTGTTCAAGTGTCTTGAACACTAAAAAATTTCCTTTTTATTCAGACGTCTGAATAAAAAGGAAATTGTAGTAAAGGATAACCAACATCAGTTTGGATTTATTTCTGGATATCACTGCCAATATAAGGATATCGAAGGCATTTTTAGGAAATATTGGCATATTTTGTGCAGAGATAGGCACCTGGGAGAGGTGCTACCGAGTCACCCAAAGTTCATATACAGAAGAGCCCCCAGTTTCGGTGACCATGTGGTCAAGAAAATTTTGGACCCGCCAGGGAAAAAGGACCTGAGATTGGATTTTAGGGGCTTTTACTGCTGCAGGAGGTGTATTTGCTGCAGAACGGTGAAAGTAAGTCACAGAGGAATAAAGAGCGTAACCAATAGAGATGGTGAGTCCTTTGAGATCAAGGAATTTAGCACCTGCAACTCCTCACATGTAGTATATCTAATGTGGTGCCCTTGTGGCCTATTATATGTGGGGAGAACGAAGAGGCTCCTTAGGATTAGAATCTCTGAGCACTTAACCAATATAAAGAATGGTTACAAATACCATAGCGTTTCTCTACATTTTAAGGAAAAACATCAACAGGACCCCTCTCTACTGCAGTTTTGTGGGATAGATGTGATCCATCCTTCGTGGAGGGGATCCAATAGAGTCAGGAATCTATCCCAAAGAGAAACTCGGTGGATATTTTTAATGAAGAGTCTGACCCCGAGGTGGTTAAATATAGAATTAGACCTGAACTGTTTTATCAATGACTTTTAATTATACAGATCCTGAAAACCTCTAGCACTTTAGTTATGTACAAGCCACATATTTAAGGGGAAGGTGTATCTGCCGAGATATTAGATACATGTCCAGGTTTAGATTTAATTGCTACTTATTAGATTGTGGCTGGGCATATTTGTAGCTGCCCTTTTTATCAATATCGATTTTTATCTCATTTTATTCTGAGTATAAATTAATTGAGGTTGAATTTTATAGACATTTAACATGCTTATTAGTTGAAGGCACCTTAAACACACTTACAATTTTTACAATTTTTTACTGTGTTATAACTATTTTAGTTTTTGTATTGTAATGCTCTAGTTGTCTTCTAGGTGTGTACACATGTATATGATTAATGCCCACTGTACATGTGGACATTTGGACATGTGGATGGCTCATACCTAGAAGTGATGATTGGTAGATTCTATTCAGCGTACTTAGACAGGGAGATTCTCACCATGTGGATCTATATATCTGTGTGAATAGCACAAGATATTCAGTAAGTAGTGTGAGAGCGGCACCTACATTGAATAACATTGCTTTGTGCTGTGTGGTAACGCTGCTTCCACTATGTGATGTGACATGCAGCGATCAGTTGGATCTTAAGTTATGCCTGCATGACACCTCACAGAACAAGACAGTATTTGTAAACATCAGTCCACACTACTAGAATGCCCGATTCCTATTATGTTGTGCACCGGAGCGCTCAGCGTAATTCATACAACGGGGACCCGAGATGTGTGCATGCGCGATGAGTCGGCCAATGGGTGGTTGCTAGATATGCATATAAGGGATGAGTGGCAGGGGGCACAGCCTATCCCATGAGTAAGTCAACCTATGATGAAACATGTCAGGGGCGTGGCTGTGAGACGTGACGCACAGCGCTGTTAGCCACACTGAAGGAGAGGAGCATTGTTTACATGGAGGAACGGAGGACATCCAAGGGAGGAGTGAGATTGGGAGCTCAGAACAAACACACCTCGGGTCCGCCGTGACCGCTTGTTATATTTGGTTTCACTGAATTGCGCTTGATGTGATCTGCACTTTACTTTGGCTGTAATTTATCGTTTTAAATGTGAGTGTACTGATTGAAGATTGCAGTGGTTTTAATAAATGTGTGTTACTGATTTACACTATTGGAGCACATATTATTTCTTTCATGTGGACCTGGTTTGAAACATTCACTGTGGAACAACGATTGATCCAACTACCCTGGTGTGTGGTAGACAAGCGATTGTTGCCTTGCATGAAAGTGCTGGCAAATTAAGTCGGTGAGTGTAATTCTTGAGGGAGTGGAATCACTGCTCACGAGGGGAGAGGTGGAAGAGACACAACATCACCCTTGTTTTTATCAAGATTTAATATCACCTTATTTGGACACTCTTTTTTCATGTGTGTGGTCACATTTTTTTTGGACTGATTTATTTTGTAGATTTCTGATATGCTTTTTTTGCATGTGCAGCATGGTATGAAGTGACTGTACAGAATATATCACTGGAGATGTATTGAGATATACGTTTCTGGTAAAGAATACACTGTGTGTAAGTCTTATACACATTAAGAGGGTCGCACCATCACTGTGCTAAAGACACTTGAACACTTATATGGTTGGTACATGTACACATTATATATATATTTTTTAGTTTGTAGATTTGTTTAGAGTAAGATCTCACTTTGCATTAGTGTGTAACACACCTGTAGAGGGTCACACCATCATTGTGTCTAAGGCACTTGAACACTGTTTGAAAGCGCCTCTTATTTTCTCCTAGATGCCTGTAGGAGGATTGTGGTAGTTACAGACATCTCTGATTAAATATTTAGTATATATCTTGATTTACAACCAGTGACTGACTTACATGTACATACTGGTACCGCAGCTCTTTCACTCTGTCAGAGTTCCTCTCAAATGGTACCCTGTAAATTTGCTTTATTGTCATCTGATGCTTCTTCAATATGCGGGCTATTGTGGAGATGTTTATAGAGTTGACATTTTGGAATATGGCTTTGTCTTGTAGGATTGCAGTGCGGATCTGTCTCAATGTGATGGCATTATTTGCAAACATCATGTTACAGATCTCTTGTTCTTGTTGTTCATTGAGAAGTTTTCTTCGACCACCCGTGCCAGGTTGTCATCCAATCCTAGACATAGAATTCAAAGGACAACACTTCATTCGTAATTTATACCTTATGTATTCCATACAGAATGAGTTACCAATGTAATCGTATTGTTGTTTTACTTACAGTAACTTTACCACAATTCTAATGCATCACTGCACAGTGACTGGAATACTACTGTAAACTGTATCATCAATATTGTAGAAAATAAACTATTCCATACTATTCCATAGTTTATTTTCTACAATATTTTTCTTGTCATTGTTAGCATCATATGTAACATCTCACTGAGGTAAGATACTGTAATACTGTAGGCCTATCACACACACACACTAAATGAATACGTAAATGAGTAAAAAAACATATTTGTTGCTCTATGCACAGTGTTCTGTCCTATACATTATATAATTCCATCATTGACTGACTACATACCTGTTTTCCCAGTGAAAGGTTTGGATGATAGAGGAGACTGTAGGGCGAGGCAAATTAGGCTGCACTCTGCGACCTGCCTCCGCCATTGTGAGGCCATGGTTGATGACATGGTCTATAATTGTGGTCCGAATTTCATCAGGGACAGCATGGTGTCTTCGTGCTCTTCGGCCTCTTCCCTCTATTCCACCACCACACACCCTTACTCCTCCTCCTTTTCTTCTTCCTCTTCCTCAAGCAGGCAGTTGCCCTTGTTCATCTACTTGGCCAGGTGCCTCCATGTTCAGAAATTGTACTGGTCCTGCATGGTCAAGCTCTATATATACATGTTTGGCAGCATTCACAATCATGGACAGCACCTGTCAGGTAACTAAACATACTGTTTGATTGGTCACCTGAGACTAACTACAACTCATCCTTCGTTAGTCAAGTTCTAGTTGCACCTGTCTGTCAATTGCTGTAATCATTTTATCAAATGTTCCAAGAGATTCATATATGGTATTCATGGTATTATGTTCCTGAATAATTTTGACAATTGAACAGACTATTGTGCATGTGACGACTTAAACAATGAAATGATGCTGACACGTTTTGGAGAGAACAACCATTAGACTGAGAATTGACAATCAGTTTAGATCAACAAGATCTATTCACTTGGAATTTGTGCTAAATGTAGGCTACTTGTACTTAATCAATTGAAAGATGTACTGAGACATTGAGACATGTACTGAGACATTTGCAATTTGATGAAATGAATGAGAAATTCAATTCAGTTGTGAACAATTGCCAAGTGGTTTGGAGATTTGTCCATGTTGTTTTGAGAATGTCATTTCTGTTTCAAGAAATGAGCCAAAACAATGGAGAAAAACTGTAATGCATATAAGGCACCAAGTGAGTTTTATTGCCACGTTAATCAGCCACAGAACCTGTGTAATTATGTGTTCGGTTTTAAAGGGATAAGGTGGCAACCCTAGGTAGATCTAAAGGAGATATTACAATCAGATTGCCGCACGTGGTCAGCTTTAGGGTCACCAAACAAGTTACAATTTGACCATACAATCTTTGCCCAATAAACTTTAGATTTACTAAAACTATATAAGAACCTACCTGATCTATCCAAATTGTATCCAATCAGGAAGGCCCTTACACTAGATAGTTGATAGTGGATTTAAAGGATATTGTACAATCAGATTGTAACAAATGTGTTTATTCTAAATGCGAGTATTCTCAGTTCACCATTACACAAGAACGTGGAATATTGATGGCCAATGTGACGAACCTGACACCATTCCTGTTAGGGTTACAAGTCCAAGGACATTTGTGAAAACTGGAGTTAGACTTACCGGTAACTCCTTTTCCAGTGGTCTTCCAGGACAGCCCTTGAGAGATAGAGTCCCTCCCATTGACCCAGGAAACACATTGCCAAAACAGTTCAAAAGTCAGTCCCTCAGGTCCCTGGCCAGTCATTTACCAAGAACCGAAGGATGGAACTGCAAAAACATAACCATAACAGGTAATAATGTTAGTACATTAACATAATCAAAAAAAAAGGATGGGATCGTGCTGTCCTGGAAGACCACTGGAAAAGGAGTTACCGGTAAGTCTAACTCCAGTTTTCCCCAGTTGTCTTCCAGGACAGCCCTTGAGAGGATCCCCAAGTACTCACCAGATTAGGGGGGGACCACGGCTTGGAGAACTTTTCTCCCAAAAGCCTGATCCTGACTGGACATTAAGCCTAGTCGATAATGCCTTGTAAAGGTGGAAAAGCTTGACCACGTGGCTGCTTTACATATTTGCTCCGGGGTGGCACCAGCTCATTATGCCCAGGATGCTGATAATGCCCTTGTGGAGTGGGCTTTAATACCCCCAGGAGGATCTTTGTTTACTGTCTTATAACCCTCTGCTATAGCTAGCCTAATCCACCTAGATATGGTGACTTTAGAAGCTTTTTGCCCCTTACGTTGTCCGGAAAAAAAGAACAAAAAGTGAATCTGAGATTCTGAATGGATTGGTTACCCTAAGATACTCTAGGATACACCTCCTCACATCTAATAAATGAAAACGCTTTTCTTTATCGTTTGAAGCCTTCTGACAGAAAGAAGGGAGGACAATATCTTGTGACCTATGGAAATTAGATGCCACCTTTGGTAAGAACCCAGGGTCTGTCTTTAGGATGACTCTGTCCTTTAGAATTTGGAGGAAGGGCTCTCTGACAGAGAGAGCTTGGATTTCACTAACTCTGCGTGCTGAAGTGATTGCCACAAGTAGTACTGTCTTGAAAATGACCAGTCTTAGAGAGGCCTCTAAGGTGACCCCAAAAAAGCCTTTAGAACGACTGATAGATCCCAGGATGGGGCGATGTTTACTAACTGGTTTGCATCTGGAGATTGCTTTACAGAGCCTAGCAATGAAAGGGTCTTCTTGCAACCTTTTCTCTAAGTACACACTTAAGGCCGCTATCTGGACCTTAATAGTACTAGGAGTTAGCCCTTTGTCTATCCCCTCCTGGAGAAACTGTAAGATATTTGCTGTATCCATGTTTACCTCACCTCAATCAGCTGTTATATTTTTTATTTTCTCCATACCTTCCTGTAAATGGCTTGAGTGACAGGTTTTCTACTCCGTAGCAGGGTCTGAATCACTCTATCAGTCAGGCCCTTGCTCCTCAATATTTCCTCCTCAGTAACCATGCTGAGAGGTTCAGCATGGATACTTGTGGATGAAAGAGAGGTCCCTGAGACAGAAGGTCTGGTCTGCAGGGAAGCCTCAGAGGAGGTTGATCTGTCAACCTTAGCAACGTTGTGAACCATGGTCTCTTGGGCCAAAATGGTGCCACTAAGATTAAACACATTTCCTCCACTAGAAACTTCGGTAAAACCCTCGGGATGAGGTGAAGCGGAGGAAACACATACGCTAAACTGAAGGTCCATGGGGTCTGTAAGGCGTCTACTGCCCAGGGCTGATCTCCTGGGTGTAGCGAGCAAAAATTTGGAACTTTTGCATTCTCCTTGTTTGCAAACAGGTCCACTACTGGTTTTCCCCAGTAAGCTGCTATGTAGTTGAACACTTCCGGGTGTAGAGACCATTCTTGATTCGACACTCATTGTCGACTCAAGAAATCTGCAGTGCTGTTCAGTTCCCCTTTCAGGTGAATTGCAGAGATGGATGCTAGATTGGATTCTGCCCATTGAAAAATGTGACTGGCCACCAGCATTAGTTGATGACTTCTGGTGCCTCCTTTCTTGTTTATATAAGCTACAGCCGTCATATTGTCTGAACGGACCTGTAGATGATGACCTTGTATTGTATTCTGAAAGAATAACAGAGCCCTGAGGACAGCTGTTAGCTCCTTCCAATTGGACGAGAGAAGCTTCTCCTCTGACGTCCACCTGCCTTGTGCCCAGTCTGAGTTGAGGTGGGCTCCCCAGCCCCAGCTGCTCTCATCCATAGTAAGTATGGATGTGACAGTAGAGATCCAGAGAACCCCTTTGTTTAAATTCTCTGTCTCCTTCCACCAACAATGGCTGCTGTCATAAGTCCTAAGACCGACATCACCTCCCTCACTGTATACTTGGCGCTGCTCTACTGACAGGATCTTGTACCCCAAGTACAAAATGTTCTGTGTTGGAGTAGTGTTGGACTTTTCCAGACTGATTATCCACCCCAACCGACTCAGGCTGAGCTGTGTCAACTCTAGGTCCCCACGAAGTTGTTTCTCCAAATGGGCCGTGAGGAGTAAGTCGTCTAGATATGGAATGATCGAGACTGACTGAAGTCTTAACGGAACTAATGCCTCCCCGAGAACCTTGGTAAAGATTCTCGGGGAGGATGACAGTCCGAAGGGAAGTGCTCTGCACTGGAAATGATACATTTTGGTGTCTATCTGGATCGCCATCCGAAGAAATTTCTAGCATTCCTTCCTTATTGGGATATGCAGATAGGCGTCCCTTAAATCCAGGGTAGCCATGAACACCTCTTTTTGGAGAAGATTCCTTATCGAGTAAATGGACTCCATTCGGAATTTTTTGTATCGGATGGAGCGGTTCAGAGGTCAGAGGTTCATGATAAGTCTGAACTTTCCAGACGGCTTTTTTACCACAAAAATGTGCAAGTAAAAACCGTCCCCCTGTTCCTGAATGGGGACTGGTGTCAATACCTCTTGATCCACCATTTCCCCTATTAACAGAGGTAAGGCCTTAGCCTTTTCTGAGTGTCTTGGAAGCTTTGTGACAAGAAACTTTGAGGGAGGATCGCTGTGAAATTCCAGCGCATACCCTCTTTTTATAATGTTTAAGACAAACTCGTTTGAGGTTATCTTTTCCCACTGTGGGAGAAAATTCACTAACCTTCCTCCCACCGGAACCCTGATGTCACTGGGGTTTAGGGTTTGAATTGGGGCGGTTAAAAAGTATGCCCCCTTTCCCTTTCCCTTTTAGTCCTGTCCAGTGCTTTTTGGGTTTGAACTCCTTCTCTGACTTGGAGGGTTCCTTTGAGGGACGAAAACATTTTCTTTGAAAATTTTTCTTTTTAATGGGAAAGGTTTTCTTTTTATCCACCGTTCTTTCCAAGGTGGTATCTAGTTCAGGCCCGAAGACTAAGTCTCCTGTAAAGGGGACACTGCACAGGTGTGTTTTAGATGCCGTGTCTCCCCCGCAAGTTTTTATCCATACTGACCTCCTGGCTGCGACAGAAAGCGCTGCGGTTTTAGCCGTAAATTTTATGGCATCAGTGGAAGCGTCAGAGATGAAACTTGTCGCCTTAAAAAGCATAGGGAAGGTTTTCAAGAGCTTCCCCTAGGCATGCCTGCCTTTAGGTGTTCTTCTAGTTGGGATAACCAGAACTCCAGATTCCTGGCAACACAAGAAGTGGCTAGAGCTGGTTTTAAGCCTGCCATAGAAGCATCCCAGGCCCTCTTTAAGACTATGTCTGTTTTCCTGTCCATTGGGTCCTTTAAATGACCCATATCCTCAAAAGCAAGGTCAGACTGTTTTGAGACTTTGGACAGAGGGGCAACTAGTTTAGGATTTTTATTCCAGACCGCCTCTGGGCTCTCATCAAAGGGGAATTTCCTTTTAAGGGGATTTGGAAAGAAGACCTTTTTATCTGGCTCGGCCCACTCCTTGCGGACAAGGTCAGAAAGCACTTTATGTATAGGGAATACCTTAGCTTTCTTTTTCCCCAGAGCCTCATACATTTTATCATGTTTGGTCAATTGAGTTTCTTCCTCATCAATTTCCAGCGTATCATAAATAGCGCTCAACAGCTCATCTACTTCCTCAAGAGACAGCTTGTATTTTGCTGCTTTGTTAGCTACAACCTGATCCTCCTCCTGATCTGAGTCTGCATCAGGGGATTCAGGGCTAACCAACACAGGGCTATGCTCCCTGACTGTACGGGGCTCCCCAGAACTGGGTGTTGTAAGGCATGGTGAGGAGGGAATCGCAGCTGCTTTACTGGTGGAAGCAGACGTGCTTACATTTGCGATTAACTCGCGGAGAGATTTAAAGGTTGCCATAAATCTATCCCCTATTTTGTAGACGCTATAACTTTTGCGCAAACCAATCAATATACGCTTTTTGCAATTTTTATTACCAAAAGTATGTACAAGAATACATATCAGCCTAAACTGAGAAAAAAATTTGCTTTTTATAAATAAAATTGGGGCTATTTTTTTACATCAAAAAGTCCAAAATAGTTTTTCAAAATTGACGCTCTTTTTTTCTTTATAGAGCAAAAATGACCAGAGATGATAAAATAGCACCAAAAGGAAGCTCTATTTGTAGAAAAAAAAGGATGTCAATTTTGTTTGGGTACAACATCGCACGACCGCACAATTGTCAGTTATAGCGACGCAGTGCCATATCGCAAAAAATGGCCTGGTCATTGAGCAGCCAATTCTTCCGGGGCTGAAGTGGTTAATTGGAAGTCACATTTAGGTTGTTGTTGGACACGGTGGAGGAACTAACACCTATGCAGGCTTCCTGACACCAACATTTGGATGATGTATCTAGGAGAGGGGGGTTCAGCAACTTTGACATCTCCCATCCTGTTCTTGGACAACCAACATCTTCACATTCCATGGTGCCTGGATGAAGGTGTCAATGCTACCTGTGTGGATATAAATGCTATAGTATGGTGTGAGGAGTCTCTTCTAGTTACATAGCCCCATCCTTGATGTCTCAATGAGATGATGTAACTAGAACAGGGGGGTTCCACACCTTTCACACCTCCCATGCTGTTCTTGGATAATCAACATCTGCCTCAACACATCTAATGGTGATTGGATTAAGGTGTTGGTACTACTTGAGTACATGTTGGGGTATCTTTCTGACACTCATTAAAACTGAAGAAGTGGCTTAGAGAATCTACACAATGTCTTCGACATTACAGAACAAGTCCTGCTCAATGTGACCAACTGCTACTAGCTAAACAATGAATGTTTTTTCCATACTGCACTGTATAAAATAATGGTTAGTTTATATTAAAATAATGGAACATATGAGGTGTGTCCAGAAAATAATGAGAATGATGCTTTAAAAATTATTTTATTGAAAAATTGTACAATTGAACACAGTCTTCTAGTGGGATGGCGCTCAGATCCGGCGTAGTGACTCTTTGGACGTTATCCACACTACCAAAATGGCGTCCGTTCTCGTGTTCAAATCCTGAGTCACAATCCTGACTGTCGGTCACAGTTGAGAACAGACCTCACTGCAGCGACGTACTGTTCCGTTTTTGACCGATGGTTTACTATAGGAATGATTGTGGAGGAAACGGGAATTACCAAGTCAATTGCTCATGAAATTGTGACTCAGGATTTGAACACGAGAAAGGCGCCATTTTGGTAGTGTGGATAACGTCCAAAGAGCCACTACGCCGGCTCTGATCGCCATCCCACTAGAAGACTTTCAGGGGCGCTATGAAGAATAGAAAAATCCCTGGGAACGTTGTGTACACTCACAAGGTGCATATTTCAAGGGAGACAATGTTCAAGTGTAACATTTTTCAATAAAATAATTTTTTAATATCATTCTCATTACTTTGTGGACACACCTCGTATAATGACACTGTTCACTGTAAATGTGGCTCCTCGTGTTGCTTCTTCCTCTTACTTTCCAGCCCTGCTGTACAGGGACTGCAAGAAGTTGATACCAAATCACATTCAGTTACTTACATTGCTTGAAGTTAAAAAATAAATGAATGATTATACAGCTGCATTCATTTGTGTCTTTTATATCTGCATCGAGTTTGGCTTCAATGGTCTGATTTGCAATAGTTTCTCATAGTTGAGCTCCTTATTTATTTGGATCTCCTTCTCTGCAGCCTTTCCAGTTCCAGGACATATTTTTGGTTAAAGTGATTGTAAACCCTTACAGACCACTTTTTACTACAGGTAAGTCCATAATAAGGCTTACCTGTAGCTACCCCGGATATCCCCTAAACCTGCACAGTTTAGGAGATATCCCCTGTATCAGCATGTGCCGACGTCATCAGCACATGCACACTGAAGCAACGGCTCGTTCGTGTCATTGCTTCAGCTGATGTGCCGTTACCGGCGGCTCCCACGCGCAGGAGTGATGTCATCGCGGCTCCAGCCAATCACAGCACCAATACCGGAAATAACTCTGGGAGACATGTTGCCAGGCAGAGCAGTGTGCCAGGACCGCTGCGGGGGCTTTAATCTAAGGTGAGTATTTCATAATGAGCTAGTATGCTATGCATACTAGCTCATTATGTCTTTGTCTTGCAGGTTTTTTTTTTGTGGGTTCACAACCACTTTAACTCCTTTCAAAACTAGAGTGGACAGTATTGAAGTAATATGACTTGTCTCGCTCACTTGAGTCCTCAATAAATTTTAGATGTTAGATGTAGAAGCTGCAGATTGGAATTGAGATCTGATAAGAATTGAATCTGTTAGGAGAAATACACAAAAGCTGCCTTTGCTGAATTTTGCAATCTGTAATGGTTTGTGATCCTCATCCTTCCTTCTCTACCTGCTGGGTCACTTACCCAGAGCTACCATGTGTTTGTCTAATGTTCGTGTTTACTTCATGTTAGGGCTCATTTACACTTGCTTCGGTTTCAACAAGGCTTCAGACAGGCTTTGATAAAGCTCTCTTAACGCTAGTCAAAGCTCCTGTCACTAAATAAAATGGTTAGCTTACAGTCCTGTTTACACCTTGCTTTTGCTTTGTTTTGGCTTCACTTCAAAAATTATACCCCATGTAGCTTCAGTGGTGCTTCAAAGTGTCTACAAAGCCTCCATAGAAGTGTATGGCAAAGATCGCTTGAGGCCTCATTGATGCCCCGCAAAGCCTCACCGAAGCTTCACCGAAGCCCTATTGAAGCCCCATCGAAGCCTCATTAAAGCACCAAGCAAAAGCAAGGTGTAAACAGGACTGTAAGCTAACCATTTATTTAGTGACGGGAGCTTTAACTGGCGTCCAGAGAGCTTTAACTACTTCCTGCCCGGCCTATGGCAGATTGATGGCCGGGCGGTGGTTCAGCTATCCTGACTGGGCTTCATATGACGTCCAGCAGGATAACAGCCGCCATGCACCCGCGGGGGCGCACATAGTGGCGATCGGTGGATCGGTGTGTCAGTCTGACACACCGCTCCACCGGCGGAGGCTCTTTACCACGTGATCAGCCGTGTCCAATCATGGCTGATCATGATGTCAATAGGAAAAGCCGTTGATCGGCTTTTCCTCACTCGCGTCTGATAGATGCGAGGAGAGGAGAGCCGATCGGCGGCTCTCCTGACAGGGGGGTCTGTGCTGATTGTTTATCAGTGCAGCCCCCCCCTCAGATGCCCACACTAGACCACCAGGGAAACCGCCAGGACCACCAGGGAAGGGGGCAACATGTGGATGGCCAGGTATGTACCCCATGGCCATCCACATGTGCAAATTATGCCCAATCTGTGCCAATCAATGCCCACAAATGGGCACTGACTGGCACCATTATATATCAGTGATGCCCATCAATGCCACCCATCAGTGTCATCAATGCCACCAATCAGTGTCATCAGTGCCACCTATCAGTGTCCATCAGTGCCACCTGTCATTGCCCATCCGTGCACATCCATACCACCTATCAGTGCCACCCATAAGTACCCATCAGTGCCACCCATAAATACCCATCAGTGCCACCCATAAGTACCCATCAATGCCACCTACGAGTACCCATCAGTGCCGCCTATGAGTGCCCATCAGTGCCGCATACCAGTGCCACCTATCAGTGCCCATCAGTGCTGCCTATCAGTGGCCATCATCAGTGCCACCTCATCAGTGCCACCTCATTGGTGCCACCTCATCGGTGTCCATCAGTGCCACCTCATCAGTGCCCATCAGTGCAGCCATATCAGTCCCCGTCATTGAAGAAGAAAACATACTTATTTACAAAAAATTTTAACAGAAACAAAGAAAAACTTGTTTTTTTTTCAAAATTTTCTTTGAAAAATTGTCTTTTTTTATTTGTTGCGCAAAAAAAAAAACCACAGAGGAGATCAAATACCATCAAAAGAAAGCTCTATTTGTGGGAACAAAATGATAAAAATTTGTTTGGGTACAGTGTTGTATGACCATTCAAATTGTGACAGCGCTGAAAGCAGAAAATTGGCCTGGGCAGGAAGGTGTCTAAGTGCCTGGTATTGAAGTGGTTAACCAAGCCTCTCCAAAGCCTTGTTTTGAAGCAAGTGTAAACTAGCCCTAAGTGCCTCATCAAGAAGGGACAAGGACATCCACATCCTTCTCTGTCATTGATTTTTTATATATACATTTTTTAATGAACTGTTCTTAGAGTTGTTGGAAGTGATCTGGGAGTGTACACTGTGCATGTAATACAAGAATTGCTGGGAGCAAAGTGAAGGAGCATTTTTTGTCTCTGCCATAATTCCTGTCTCTGTTCCGCCTGCTTTGGAGTTTGGGGTTTTTCTGCCCACCTTTGTATGTTCCAGCTCCTCCTTTTACACTATTCATAGTAAAAACACTTTTAACCACTTGTATATGTCTCGGGACAGGTTTCTTTTACCGTTGGAAATTATTTTCTCCTAAACACAAAAAACAAAAAGCATAAAACATGCAAATAGCTATTCACACTACATTATATAACTTAACTTTGTGTCTTGTCTGCAGAAGCAATTTAAAGCTAAGAATCAGTACAATGTGTATCAACATGTAGAGACATATACCTTCAATATAAACTTTTATTTGTCCACCAACTTCCTCAAGATAAAAGCTGCAAGACCAGCTCAGCCCCACCCTGTGCCGAGAAATGTGAGATGACTTTGGATTTTCAGTCTCAGAGACTTTCACTTTCATTTCTCTCTTCTGCTGTCAGCGATGGCGTCTGCTGATGTGAGACAAGAGCTGGACTGTTCCGTCTGTCTGAACATTTATACAGATCCTGTAAACCTGAGATGTGGACACAACTTCTGCCGGGTCTGTATTGATGGTGTGTTGGATACACAGGAGGGGTCTGGAGGTTATTCCTGTCCTCAGTGCAGAGAAGAGTTCCAGGATCAGCCTGTACTGCACAGGAACATAACACTACGTAACATAGTGGAGGCTTTCCGATCTTCCCAGCTGGAAGAAGGGAAGACTGGAATCTTCTGTACTTACTGCTATCACTCTCCTGTACCTGCTGTTAAATCCTGTCTGCATTGTGAAGCTTCTCTGTGTGATAATCACCTGAGAATCCACAGCAAGTCACCGGAACATGTCCTAACGGATCCCACCACTTCCATGGAGAACAGAAAATGCTCCATCCATAGAGAACTTCTTAAATATTACTGCACTGAGGACTCTGCCTGTATCTGTGTGTCCTGCAGGCTGGATGGAGAACACCGGGGACACAAGGTGGAGACTCTGGATGAGGCCTCCGAGAAGAAGAAACAGAAACTGAGAAATGTTCTGCAGAAACTGATGACCGAGAGAGAGGAGACGGAGAAAAGAGTCCAGAGTCTGCAGGATCGCAGGAGAAAAGTACAAGAAAAATCAGC
Organism: Aquarana catesbeiana; assembly: GCF_042186555.1. Classification (NCBI taxonomy): domain Eukaryota; kingdom Metazoa; phylum Chordata; class Amphibia; order Anura; family Ranidae; genus Aquarana; species Aquarana catesbeiana. Next base: position 634,112,631 of record NC_133328.1, read on the forward strand.
TGGTCTAACAGAGAGAGTCACTGCCCTGTTCATAGAGCTCAGGAGACATCTGGAGGACCTGGAGAATAGAGTCCTGAGGAACATCTCCAGCCAGGAAGAGCGGATCTCATTGTCTGATCTGATCCATCAGCTGGAGATAAAGAAGGAGGATCTGTCCAGGAAGATGGAGGACATTGAGGAGCTGTGTAACATGACTGACCCACTGACTGTCCTACAGGAATCAGACACAGGGGACTTGTGTGATACTGAGGAGGGAGATGATGAGGACAGAGAGAGACATGATAGACTCCTCCATGATGGAGGGGATCTGGATGTGTCTGGAATCTCACACACATTACACACAGGGTTATCTGATATGATAAAAGAGGTAAATGTATTCTTCTATATACAGGAAGCTTCAGACATATTGCTGGATGTGAACACAGCTCATAATAATCTACAGATATCAGATGACATGAAAACTGTATTCTGGTCAGATATAGAGCAGAATCGTCCAGAAACACCGGAGAGATTTCAGAGGTGGCCCCAGGTATTAAGCAGTCGGAGATTTTCCTCGGGGCGACATTACTGGGAAGTGGATGTCAGTGAGGTAGAAAATTACATGATAGGGATGTGTTATCCCAGTGTAGAGAGGGGAGGATGGCAGTCAGGGATTGGAAATAATAACAAGTCCTGGTGTTTGTATAGGTATAGCGGTGTGTGTTCTCTAAAACATGACAATAAACATATCAGAATATCTCCCAATCTCTCCAGTAACAGAGTCAGGATCTATGTGGATTATGAGGCCGGGCGGCTGTCCTTTTATGATCTGTGTGACCCGATCCGACACCTCCACACCTTCACCACCACCTTCACTGAGCCCCTCCATGCCGGGTTACGTGTAGGAAAAGGTTCTATAACAATATCTGGGGGTGAAAGGCGACGTGAGAAATAATAATATAACAGAAAATCTGCCCAAACCTGCTGACATCACAGAAATCTGAATCTGATTATTTGCAACTAATGGAATAATGCAGAAGATTCATATTCCATATGTCATAAATCTAAAGGTTCCCAACACAAACAATCACAGCATTGAAACAAAAAATGGGGGGATGGTGGGGGAAGGGGTAAACCCAATAGAAATTGGTTTTAAAGGGGTTACTCTGTGCAACAATGTAGTCAATGGTCTTGATTAATAAAATAATTCTGTTTATTCAATCAACTTAACTTTTAAAATCACATGTAAAGGTAAATTATGCAAATGAACACAACAATAATGTAAGTGCGGCTGCTAGTAACAAAACAGACAGGACTAACATTACAAAAGACAACATATAAAGCTACCACATCTGTTTGTATTTAACTGGTATTCCAAAAATCCGTCAGACCGTCAGTGCTAGTATGGTGGCTCCTCGGAAGCTTCTGCTGCGGTGATCCCAGTACTGAAAAGTTCCTTAGTCAGTGTGGTGTCCGTGTGGTATCCGCCGCTCTTGGAGCCCACTGCGATCAGGAAATCCCAGCTGCGGTAAGCCGCCGTGCACTCTCCTCAGCCCGCTGCGCATGGACCGGGCAGCGTTGTGACGTCTCGCCCAGCAGCCACCCAAAGGATTCCTAACGTTGGACAGAGGAAGCACTGACATCCAAGCTTAGATGACCGTACCGCCCAGGAGTCTTGCAGTAAAGATGTAGATGGTAACGTACAGCCACCTCAATAGGATTGATTGTCATAGCAACTCTATTTGCAGGTTGTAATACCATACTGCTTAGCATAACCGTCTCCAATAACACCTGATTAAGATGTGTTGATTGAAATCAATGATCCTAGTCTTTGCTTGGAATTTGTCTGAACCATGAACCTGTATAACATAAACCAAGATTTACAAATGACTTACTAATTGCTATTTAGCCATCATTCACATACAAGAGGAACGTTCCTTACCCTCCTTAACAGGATTTTTGGAATACCAGTTAAATACAAACCCTGATTCAACAGATGTGAATACGCTTAGCACTTCACTACCCAGGTTCACCATAGGTGCTTCCTCTTTATTGCACCCTCCACCCCCACTTGCATTATGCCACGTTTGACTGTAAAAGTTAAAATTCAAATGATATAGAACCATTGACCAAGGAGTTATTAAACACCACAATTTGGCTAATTTGATGGCCCTTAATGGTCACCGAGGCATAATGGGACACGCCCTGACCGGGTAGCTTTATATGTTGTCTTTTGTAATGTTAGTCCTGTCTGTTTTGTTACTAGCGGCCGCACTTACATTATTGTTGTGTTCATTTGCATAATTTACCTTTACATGTGATTTTAAAAGTTAAGTTGATTGAATAAACAGAATTATTTTATTAATCAAGACCATTGACTACATTGTTGCACAGAGTAACCCCTTTAAAACCCATTTCTATTGGGTTTACCCCTTCCCCCACCATCCCCCCATTTTTTGTTCTAGTGATTTGTATGGTTACAGCAACAATACCCTAATGGGTTAAAAGTGTACGGGCAATCGCGAATATCGTTACCCAGTACAGGTGTTACTCACGTTTTCCCTTGTTTCCAATCCCCCAACCCCTTTCCCCTTCCTAATCTTTTTTGAATCACAGCATTGAGAAATCTCAGCACAGGAAAGTGTGATTTATTCTCTTATAGTGACAATAATAAGATTTGGGGTTTTCAGGGGTTCATTAAGGGCCAGTTCACACCACATGCAGTCCAGTGCGTTTTTTTCTGCATAAAAAATTCATAGAAAGTAGGTTATATGGTTTTCAATGGTATAGTTCACACCAGTGCTTGCAGTTCCAGTTCCAGAAAAAAAGTAGAACATGCTGCATTTTTCCTGCACTGGAATGTACTGGAACGCTGTAAAACGCACAAAAAACGCACTGGAACACCCATGTTCTTATTAAGGTTAAGGGAAAAAAATAGGGGGGGGGAATGCACTGGACTGCATCAAAAACGCACCAAAAACGCGCATAAAAAAAAGCATCTGGAGAGCATCCGGACTGCGTTTCTATGGTGTGAACTGGCCCTTATAATGACAATAATAAGATTTGGGGTTTTCAGGGGTTCATTAAGGGCCAGTTCACGCCACATGCAGTCCAGTGCGTTTTTTTTCTGCATCAAAAACACATAGAAAGTAGGTTATATGGTTTTCAATGGCATAGTTTACATCAGTGCTTGCAGTTCCAGTGCGTTTCAGTTGCAGAAAAAAAGTAGAACATGCTGCATTTTTTCTGCACTGGACTGTACTGGAACGCTGTAAAAAGCATCAAAAACTCACGGGAACGCAACAAAAATGCACTGCAACTCCCATGTTCTTATAAGGTTAAGAAAAAAAAAGGGGGAGAAATGCACTGGACTGCATCAAAAGCGCATCAAAAACATGCATTTAAAAAAGAATCCGGAGCGCATCCGGACTGTGTTTCTATGGTGTAAACTGGCCCGGATGCGTTCCAGGTGCTTTTCTTCATGCGCGTTTTTGATGCATTCCAGTGCGTTTTTGATGCAGTCCAGTGTTTTTTTTCCCCTCTTTTTTCTTAACCATAAATAAGGACAAGTGTGTTGCAATGCGTTTTTGATGCGTTTTACAGCATTCCAGTACAGTCCAGTGCAGGAGAAATGCAGCATGTTCTATTTTTTCTGGAACTGGAACACACTGGAACTGCAAGCACTGGTGTGATCTATGCCATTGAAAACCATATACAGTACCTGACCGCGAGATTGTGTTTCCAGCGTGATACCATCGCGCTGGTTCTCGGCGACAGGGTACTGTGAATGTCGCGCTGGCTCACTCATCGGGAAAGGAAAACTTTGTTTTCCTTCCGCGATGAGTGACAGGCAGCGCTGACAGCTGTCTAGTATGAATCCTGAGGCGGGAACACCGCGCCAAATTTTAAATGAAAAAACCGGCGTGGGTTCCCCCCTAGGAGGCATACCAGGCCCTTAGGTCTGGCATGGATTGTAAGGGGAACCCCCTATGCCGAAAAATCGGCGTGGGGGTCCCCCCCAACCCATACCCTTATCCGAGCACGCAGCTCGGCCGGCCAGGAAAGGGGGTGGGGACGAGCGAGCGCCCCACCCCCTCCTGAGCCGTACCAGGCCGCATGCCCTCAACATGGGGGGTGGGTGCCTTGGGGGAGGGGGGCGCCCTGTGGGGCCCCCCCACCCCAAAGCACCTCGTCCCCATGTTGATGAGGACAAGGGCCTCTTCCCGACAACCCTGTCCGTTGGTTGTCGGGGTCTGCGGGCGGGGGGCTTATCGGAATCCGGGGGCCCCCCTTAATAAGGGGGCCCCCAGATCCCGGCCCCCCACCCTGTGTGAATGAGTTTGGGGTACATGGTACCCCTACCCATTCACCTAGGCAAAAGTGTCAATATAAAAAAAACACACTACACAGGTTTTAAGAGTAATTTATTAGTCAGCTCTGGGGTCTTCTTCCGACTTCTCCCGGTGTTCGGCCTCTTCTCCCGGTGTTCGGCCTCTTCTCCCGGGCCCCGCCGCTATCTTCTTCCAGCTCTATTGCCAGCGAGGGGCCCGGTCTGCTGCCGCTGTCTCGCCGCCGCTGTCCCGGTGTTCGGCCTCTTCTCCCGGTGTTCGGCCTCTTCTCCCGGGCCCCGCTGCTATCTTCTTCCAGCTCTATTGCCAGCGAGGGGCCCGGTCTGCTGCCACTGTCTTGTCGCCGCTGTCTCGCCGCCGCTGTCTTGTCGCTGCTGTCTCGCCGCTTCTTCTCTTCTATTCTTCTTCCCCGATGTTGACACGACGCTCTCTCCGGCTCGAATGCTGTGTGTGAGCTGCGGAGCCATTTATATAGGCGGTAACCCCGCCCCCTTACGACGTCATGGTCCCAGCATGCGCAGGGACTCTGGGGCCATGCCCCCTTATGACGCCAGAGTCCCTGCGCATGCTGGGACCATGACGTCGTAAGGGGGCGGGGTTACCGCCTATATAAATGGCTCCGCAGCTCGCACACAGCATTCGAGCCGGAGAGAGCGTCGTGTCAACATCGGGGAAGAAGAATAGAAGAGAAGAAGCGGCGACAAGACAGCGGCAGTAGACCGGGCCCCTCGCTGGCAATAGAGCTGGAAGAAGATAGCGGCGGGGCCCGGGAGAAAAGGTCGAACACCGGGAGAAGTCGGAAGAAGACCCCGGAGCTGACTAATAAATTACTCTTAAAACCTGTGTAGTGTGTTTTTTTATATTGACACTTTTGCCTAGGTGAATGGGTAGGGGTACCATGTACCCCAAACTCATTCACACAGGGTGCGGGGCCGGGATCTGGGGGCCCCCTTATTAAGGGGGGCCCCCGGATTCCGATAAGCCCCCCGCCCGCAGACCCCGACAACAACGGCCAGGGTTGTCGGGAAGAGGCCCTTGTCCTCATCAACATGGGGACAAGGTGCTTTGGGGTGGGGGGGCCCCGCAGGGCGCCCCCCTCCCCAAGGCACCCACCACCCCATGTTGAGGGCATGCGGCCTGGTATGGCTCAGGAGGGGGGGGCGCTCGCTCGTCCCCACCCCCTTTCCTGGCCAGCCGGGCTGCGTGCTCGGATAAGGGTCTGGTATGGATTGGGGGGGGACCCCCACTCCGATTTTTCGGCATAGGGGGTTCCCCTTACAATCCATGCCAGACCTAAGGGCCTGGTATGCCCCTAGGGGGGAACCCACGCCGGTTTTTTCATTTAAAATTTGGCGCGGTGTTCCCACCTCAGGATTCATACTAGACAGCTGTCAGCGCTGCCTGTCACTCATCGCGGAAGGAAAACAACGTTTTCCTTTCCCGATGAGTGAGACATCTCGGCGCTGGCTCCTGCAACGGGGCTCGTAGGTGTCAAATCTCGCCGAGAAGTGCGGCGAGATTGACACAATATCGCGGTCACCTACTGTAACCTACTTTCTATGCGTTTTTGATGCAGAAAAAAACGCACTGGACTGCATGTGGTGTGAACCGGCTCTAAGTGTTAGAGGTCAGTGTTAGATAAGACTATTATCATTGATTATAATTTGAATGATTATTCTAAATTGTCAGAAAATGTAATGTACACTATTGCAGCTTGCCAATACTTAGATGTGGTGACTGCATTGGTTTTCTTTTTTCAGACTTTTTTTTTCTATTTTTACCTAGAGATCCTGCCAGTAACACACTTCCTGTCCTAGGATGACACCACTCACTCATGGTACTGTACACTGTAGATTTTTAGGTACTGTCATTTTTTGGCTCCGTTCCACAAGCGTACGCAGTTTTAAAGCGTGACATGTTGGGTATCTATTTACTCAGCATAACATCATCTTTTATATTTCACCATATGGGTAATATATTGTGTTTTAAAATTGTGTGTGTATTAAAATTCATTACGTTTTTTTTTTCTCAAAAAAATTTGCATTTAAAAAGACGCTGTGCAAATATAAAAATATGCAACACCCACCATTTTATTCTCTAGGGCCTCTGCTTTAAACAATCTATAAAGTTTGGGGGCTCTGGGCAGTTTTCTAGCAAAACAATGCTGATTTTTACATATAGGAGAGGAATGTCAGAATTGGCCCGGACTGGAAGCGATTAATATCAGACTGCAGAGTGCACAGGACAACACTGGATTTCTGGCAGGATTCACAGGGTGATTTGTACACTGATTGAATAGCTATAACAATATTCTTTCACATGTATATTTAACAGATCAAAATGAAGGAAATAAGTGAAGTTGGTTGTTATCTTCATTGTAGTTTATTGTTGCTGTCAGACAGAAGTGTACAAAGCTGTAAAGCTCTAATTGGCTCAGAGTGCTGCCCCTCCCCCCCATGCTGCTGTGTAGGTGATTACAGGAAGTGATATCAGGACCAATTCAGATATATACAACAGTTCTATGTAGACAAAAAAATACGCTTTTTAATTAATACATAATTGCATTAAAGTAGAACTTAAGGCAATACTTTTTTTTCATTTTGGATAGATCAAGGGAGGGTTATAACCCCGTCAGATTTTTTTTTTCTGCCATCTGTGTCCCATTGTTGAGATTTCCCTTCACTTCCTGTCCCATAGCCAAACAGGAAGTGAGAGCAAATCCCTGTAAAACAAGGGAATTTCTTTGGACCCCCCCAGGTCACGGCGATTTTTTTAGTAAAATACGTGCATCCCACCCCTGATGACTGGCAGGAAACCAAGAAACGCGTCGGGTTATAAACTAAGGGTGCCGAGCTAAGCCTATTCTTATCTTGAATTCAATGAACTTTTCTCTGATTTTGTATTCTTATCATGTGATTTATGTAAAATTTGGATTGTCATATATTTTTTGACTCTTGTATTTTTCTGCAGGAATTGTATCAGTTTATGTCCCTTGATTTGTCTGCATAAAATTGTGATTATTAATACAAATATTTCATCTTTTATGATTATGCCTGTATTCTATTTATTCTACTTGTGTAGGCCTAAAACAATCATGGACAACCCGGACGGGTTAACAACATCAAACTAAATCCAAATGAATATAATTGAATGTATATTTATCACCTACAATGACATGCTTCATTTAAAGTCCCATCTCCGTTCTCCAATTTTCTGTAATATAACCAGGGATGGAAGCATGCCATTGATACATAAAGGTAGTGACAGGCCACGTTTTCTTCATTAGAATCAAAGCAGGTTTAAGAATTCGGTTAAATACAAATTTGAATTACGTTATTTAGGACAAATTTTATTTCATTATTTTGGAGGATTCCTTTACATTTGCATTACTGATAAGGTTTATTTCAAATATGTGAAGTGTTCAATATTATAAAAGAAATATCTAAATTCAACATTTTGCTGCGTACATGTACAATACTGTGCAAAAGTTTTAGGCAGGTGTGAAGAAATAGTGTGAAGTACAAATGCTTTCAAATATATACAATACAGCCGTGGCCAAAAGTTTTGAGAATGACACAAATATTCATTTTCACAAAGTTTGCTGCCTCTGTTTTTTATGATGGTGATTTGCATATTGTACAGAATGTTATTTGGAGTGATCAGATTTGTCCCTCTTTGCCATGAAAATGAACTTGATCCCATAAAAAAACATTTCCACTGAATTTGTGAAGAAGACTTCAGAGCGTCCAAGAAAGTCCACCAAGCGCCAGGACCGTCTTCTACAGTTGATTCAGCTGCGGGATCGGGGGCACCACCAGTGCAGAGCTCAGGAATGGCAGCAGACAGGTGTGAGGACATCGGCACACACAGCGAGGAGAAGACTTTTGGAGGATGACCTTGATAGGGAAATCCCAGAACTTAGGGGTTTCCAATAACATTTTGACTGCTGAACCACATTCAAAAAAATGTATTTAATATTCAAGCCTATAGTTTTAGCTATAGGCAGGGAGAACAATACAGTAAGTACATGGTGACATTCAATATGATTGTTCTGCAATGGCTGAGAGCCTCATAGTACAATTTATACATTCTACAGGGGGTGGCACCTTGAATGGGACTCTTTTGAAGTACCATTCAACTCTTTGGTCAGATTCATTGATATGCAAATGGTCATTTAACATATACATGTCACTTCCCAAGTTCTGTGGGAAAGCCAGAGGTAGACCTTTTAACAGCTGAAGGTGTGAATGGCATTTGATCACCAAAACAGCTGTTAACTCATATGACTTCTAACATATTTGTATCCAATATATCTGGTTAATCAGAATACATGTTTTGATAATCATAACTAAATGTTTGATAAATAAATAGCTATTCCATTTACCCTATCACTCCCTTCTCTTGGTCAAATTAAAAATTGACCACATAACTAACAAAACATAACATAACAGCAATATAACAAACAATTCATACACTGGTTGTGGACAGTTGGGTTTTTGACTATTCAGTGTAGAGATTCTTTTGGTGACAGTTAAAGCTGTGTGGGGCCTAACTAGATGTGAATATTACAGGCAATGATATTGGGAAAATGGAACAAACTAAGTCTCATAACACATGCACAACCTAAACTGCAAAGAAAAGGCAGATAAAATTACAATTCCTATAAATCGCTTCTAAATTCCAACATCTCCCTCTAACTGCCTAATCTTAGTTTAAATATTTATTTTTCTAGTTCATGTTCCTCCTAATTTATGTACCCAATTTACTTCTGCAGAAAAATCTCATTTTGCTTTGCAAGGCTAAACAAAAATAAAAATACAAAAATGTCTAAAAACAAAAATGACACGTTGGTCTAACAATGTATGAACACCAAGTCTTTAGTTGGTTCCTCCTCTGTAACTTTGACAGCTCGTCCTCCATAAGACTCCATTGCAACACCTTAAGAAGGCATCCAATGTTCATACATAATCTTCTTTTCTTCAGGACTATCGCAGTCCACATGACAAGAAACTTCCAGTAGGTGTGCAGATCTTTTTGCAATTATAGCAAACTGAGCTGTGATTTTTTTAGACAGCTGACATGATAAGTATCAAAGTTCTTTAGACATCTAAAAAGCTTTTGAAAGTACGCTTTTCCATTAATGCTGTTTGTGGCGGATGTCATAAAGCCAAGGAATGAGGGAGGAGATTTTTGAGGATGGCATCACTCAGATTGTTAGTCCAACATTTGATCATTAACAAAAATGCCCATAAAGCCGTTGAGTTTTTTTACTGCTGAAGTAAATCTATGTTCTAGAGGTAAGGCCCCTTTCACACGAGGTGGACCCCTGTTTCTACGGAGCCTGCCTCGGTCCGCCGGCTCAGCAAGAGATCAGTCCGTTGATCTCCGCTGAGCCAGCGGATGACAGGTCCCTCTCTGCTCACTGAGCGGGGAGGGGCTTGTCAAGCGCTGCTGCCGCCTATGGAGGGATCGGATGAAAACGGACAGCATGTCTGTTTTCATCAGATCTCACCCGATCCGATCCACCAGCGACGGACCTGGACGTAGGGCCATCCGTCTGATTTTAGAGGGTCAGACGGGGTCAGATGTCAGCGGACATGTCTCCGCTGACATCCGACACTCCATAGACTAACATGGAGCGCCCGTTCAGGTCCGCCGTCAAAACTGACAGGCGGACCTGAACGGTCCGATCGTGTGAAAGGGGCCTTAGACCTGGAAGAAAAGAAAAATGTCTTAATACAAGGAGAAACCATTCTCATTTAGTGTAAAATGTTATTCAACTGTCATTTAAACTAAACTGTCTAGACCATAAACATTTATCATGAACAGTAAGCTTCTCAGAAGGGGGGCTATCACGTATGGCCTGGACTATTGATCCTACAGGAACATAGACAAGGATTTACAAGAATGACAGGAGTATAGTGCAGTACTGGGGTTCAGGGTTCACAGGAGATAGAGTATTGTGTACAAGGATTCTAAGGCAGGAAGGATACCTAATGGTACTATCTGGGGAGAACGCAGCATGTCCGCACATGCAACAATGGTGAGGGCCCTTGAAAGGGCCGAGGCGCAGAGTCTAAGAAACTGCCTTGTCTTCTCCAGAGCTCTTGATGGTAGAGATGGTTTTGTGCTGCAGACAGTTCTTGGTTGCGGCCCTCTTACTCACCCAAGCAGGCAGATACCTAGAACTAAGGGCCAATGGACAAATGAGAATCCCTTGCAGCGCTGAGGTGCTGGGATCACTAAACAGTAGGGAGCAAAATTCAAGCTAACAGGTGTGTGCCTGGACACACAGACATTGGGGACAGATACACAAAGACACATAAACAGCTAGAAATGAGTAGCCATGCAGACAGTCACACAGCAATCTATAAGAGTAGTGAAGTTGCATGGTGTCACCGAACAGGAAACTAGTTTACAAATACACTTGGAGACACAAAGGCAGACTTGCTTAGGACATTATTATTCAAAGCCTAGGGCAATCTGCTTCAGCTTGAAAAGGCAGTACTGGCTGGGCATGTAGCTAATTCAATTAGCAACAGGAGGTTTAATCTAGTCTTAAAAACAAGTTTTGTGGGACAAGATACAACCGCAGACCTTATATGTTAAAGCATTGGAACTAAATGCCAATACCAATACACTAATAATACCAGCATACCTGCTGATCTTTGGGAATAGAGGAGACAGATCTGTGAAAAAGCTGACGATCTGTGACAGGTCTAATTTAAAATCTTAATAATACACAAGTAATTCTTAACACTCAATGTAGTAACACTGACATACATGTAGTAATACATTCATTACTTTTTTTTTTATCATCATAGGTGTTTAACCACTTCAGCCCCGGAAGGATTTACCCCCTTCCTCAGGGCCGGATTAACATAGGGGCTGATGGAGCTGCAGCTCCAGGCCCCTGCCTTAAAATCGGCCCTCCCAGCCAGCAGTATAAGCCCAATTTCTCCTGTCCATAAACATCTATGGGACAGGAGAAGCTGTGTGTAAATGTAGGGGTGTCTGGCTGCATCTGTGTTGGCTCACTGTGGTTATTAGTGTCACAGTGCACAGTTCCCCCCCTACACAAATGGCTCTGCCTTCCCCCTCCCCTCTCTCTTCTCTCTCTGTGTGCAGTGAAGGAGCTGTGTGGGTTGGGAAATTGTGAACAGAGCAGCCGGCAGATAGAAGGTGAACTGAACACATATCTGAGTGATAAGCTTCCCATCCAAGTGTGAGCTCAGTGACTGGACTCTTATCTCCCTTCTCTCCCCCTCTTTTACCTTTATCTTCAGCAATGGCTGTTATAACTGCAGTCAATATGTAGACTTGGCTCCTTGTGCTTTTAGGTGGGTTCACACTGCTTTGCTGTGTTTTGGCCCATTGCTGGTGTATCCGCAGTTTTCCTGCGTTTTACCCACAGTCCTATTGATTTCTATTAGGTTGCATGTTTTTTCTGAAAGTGCACCAAAATTCCTGCGTGCTGCATCTTATCTTTGGCGCACTGTCAGAAAATGCGGCAAAAATATTCAACCTGATATAAAGCAATAGGTCTGCAGCTAAAACTTCAGATACACAAGCAGTGCGCCCAAACTGCAGCACACCAGTGTGAGCCCAAAGGCTTGTACACACCCCCCTCTGTAGAACTTGGTTTGATCAATACTGCTGGTATTCATTTTACACACAACCATACCAGATGAAGAGGGGTGGGGGCTCCAGGGATTTGTTTGACTATACAGGCCCTGTCCCTTCTTTCCATCCTGGAAGAGTCCTGCAGGGAGTGGCAGGCTGCTGGTGGCAAGTGACACGTTGTATCTGGTGACAGGCTGTCAGTGGCAAGTGGCACACTGTATCTGGTGAAAGGCTGCTGGTGGCACACTGTATCTGGTGCCAGGCTGCAGGTGACAAGTGGCACACTGTATCTGGTGGCAGGCTGCTAGTGGCAAGTGGCACACTGTATGTGGTGGCACGCTGCTAGTGGCAGGCTGCTGGTGGCAAGTGACATGCTGTATCTGGTGACAGGCTGTCAGTGGCAAGTGGCACACTGTATCTGGTGAAAGGCTGCTGGTGGCACACTGTATCTGGTGCCAGGCTGCAGGTGACAAGTGACACACTGTATCTGGTGGCAGGCTGCTAGTGGCAAGTGGCACACTGTATCTGGTGGCAGGCTGCTAGTGGCAAGTGGCACACTATCTGGTGGCAGGCTGCTGGTGGCAAGTGGCACACTGTATCTGGTGCCAGGCTGCAGGTGACAAGTGGCACACTGTATCTGGTGGCAGGCTGCTAGTGGCAAGTGGCACACTGTATCTGGTGGCAGGCTGCTAGTGGCAAGTGGCACACTATCTGGTGGCAGGCTGCTGGTGGCAAGTGGCACACTGTATCTGGTGGCAGGCTGCTGGTGGCAAGTGGCACACTGTATCTGGTGGAAGGCTGCTGGTGGCAAGTGACACTGTATCTGGTGGCAGGCTGCTGGTGGCAAGTGGCACACTGTATCTGGTGGCAGGCTGTGGTTGGCAATTGGCACACTGTATCTGATGGAAGGCTGTTGGTGGCAAGTGGCACACTGTATCTGGTGGCAGGGTGCTGGTGGCAAGTGGCATACTGTATCTGGTGGCAAGTGGCACACTGTGTCTGGTGTCAGGCTGCTGGTAGCAAGTGGCACACTGTATCTGGTGAAAGGCTGCTGGTGGCAAGTGGCATACTGTATTTGGTGGCAGGCTGCAGGTGACAAGTGGTACACTGTATCTGTTGGCAGACTGCTAGTGGCAAGTGGCACACTGTATCTGGTGGCAGGCTGCTGGTGGCAAGTGGCACACTATCTGGTGGCAAGTGGCACACTGTATCTGGTGGCAGGCTGCTGGTGGCAAGTGGCACACTGTATCTGGTGGCAAGTGGCACAATGTATATGGTGACAGGCTGGTGATGGCATGTGAAACACTGTATCTGGTGGCAGGCGGCACACTGTATCTGGTGGCAAGTGGCACAATATATCTGGTGACAAGCTGCTGGTGGCAGGTGACACACTGTATCTGGTGGCAGGCTGCTGGTGGCAAGTGGCACACTGTATCTGGTGGCAGGCTGTGGTTGGCAAGTGGCGCACCGTATCTGGTGAAAGGTTGCTGGTGGCAAGTGGCCCACTGTATCTGGTGGCATGCTGCTGGTGGCAAGTGGCCCACTGTATCTGGTGGCTGGCTGCTAGTGGCAAGTGGCACATTGTATCTGGTGGCAAGTGGCACATTGTATCTGGTGGCAGGCTGCTGGTGGCAAGTGGCACGCTGTATCTGGTGGCAGGCTGCTAGTGGCAAGTAGCACACTGTATCTGTGGCAGGCTGTGGGTAGCAAGTGGCACACTGTATCTGTGGCAGGCTGTGGGTAGCAAGTGGCACACTGTATCTGGTTGCAAGTGGCACACTGTATCTGGTGGCAGGCTGCTGGTGGCAAGTGACATGCTGCATCTAGCGGCAGGCAACTGTGGAAAGTGATACTCTACATCTGGTGGCAGGCTATGGGTGGCAAGTGACAAGCTGCATCTGGTGGCAAGTGACAAGCTCAGGTTCCCACTGATTCTGCATGATGGTGAGTTGAACTATTTCACTATATATTACAATGTAGTAACTGAAATAATGGAATTTGATCATCCTGACACCATATCAAGCATGGTGTCAGGATGATTGATTTTAAGTACTAACACCAGCCATTTGCCTGACAAATCACCTCCACTGCCGATTTCCCTGCCAACCCCGAGACTACATCCTCCACCCTCATCTTTTTTTGGGAAGAGGGGGTTGTCCCTAAATGACAGTTTGGAAATGTGGTCTCCCTATGTTGCTGCTGGTGAGAAACCGCATAGCAGGTGGTATTGCTGCTGCTCAGAGGCTGCACGGCTGGTATTGCTGGTGAGAGTATATTTAATTCATTTTAGCGAAAAATTGTTTGCATTTTCATTTTGTTTCCATAAAAAGGCCCACTGAAATCCTCAGCACCAGGCCCATGATGCTCTTAATCTGGCCCTGGCTAAAACTACAAGTTAGTGTAGTGCGACCTCTGCACAGTGTTCAGCTAAAGCTACAAGTTAGTGTAGTGTGTCCTCTGAACAGTGTTCAGCTAAAACTACAAGTTAGTGTAGTGCGACCTCTGCACAGTGTTCAGCTAAAGCTACAAGTTAGTGTAGTGCGTCCTCTGAACAGTGTTCAGCTAAAACTACAAGTTAGTGTAGTGGGACCTCTGAACAGTGTTCAGCTAAAGCTACAAGTTAGTGTAGTGCGTCCTCTGAACAGTGTTCAGCTAAAACTACAAGTTAGTGTAGTGCAACCTCTGTACAGTGTTCAGCTAAAGCTACAAGTTAGTGTAGTGCGTCCTCTGAACAGTGTTCAGCTAAAACTACAAGTTAGTGTAGTGCGACCTCTGCACAGTGTTCAGCTAAAGCTACAAGTTAGTGTAGTGCGTCCTCTGAACAGTGTTCAGCTAAAGCTACAAGTTAGTGTAGTGTGTCCTCCTCATAGTGTTCAGCTAAAACTACAAGTTAGTGTAGTGCGAGCTCTGCACAGTGTTCGGCTAAAGCTACCTGTAGAAGGTTGGTGGTGTTTTCCTGATCCTATCACTACCGCAGGCAGCTAAATAAGCTACAAGTTATTTTTTGCGAGCTCTGCACAGTGTTCAGCTAAAGCTACCTGTAGAAGGTTGGTGGTGTTCTCATATTACAGGCAGGCAGTTGATTTTGCTAGTTGCAGTATCAGAGTATATATATATAGATATATATCTATATATATAGATATATATAGATATATATCTATATATATCTATATATATAGATATAGATAGATCTATATCTATATATATAGATATATATATATATCCCAGCTTAGTGCAGCTACAGGCCATTAGTATGTCTGGAAGGCCAACAAGGAGAGGCAGACAGTCACAAGCCAATAAAAGAAGGCAAGCAGGCTCTGTGTCTAGAGGCAACAGTGCTGGTCGTGGAGACGGTGCATCCTCATCAGCACGTGGCCGTGGGACACGCTTGGCCTTTTTTTCGGCAGCTGGCCGTGTTGAGCCGCAACATGCGGATGACTTGGTCGAGTGAATGACCAAGCCGTCCTAATCCTCCTCATCCTCTCTCACCCATGCTCAGGGTACTTTGTCTGGCAAAGCAGCGGCCTCTTCCCTCGGCTCAATGTCATCAGTGACTCCTTCCCTAGCCCTACCATGTCCTCCTGAGGAGTCCCTCGAACTGTTTGACCACAGTGTTGGGTACATGCTCCAGGAGGATGCCCAGCGTTTAGAAGGCTCTGATGATGATACTGAGCTAGATGAAGGCAGTATCGTGAACATGGACAGAGGGGGTGCCCAAGAAGGACAGCAATCTGGCAGTCATGCTCCCCCTGCTGCAGCATACTGCCAGGTTTGCTCCAGTGATGAGGAGAAAGGGGATGATGAGGTCACTGACTCAACGTGGGTGCCTGATAGGAGAGAGGAAGAGGAGGAGGAGGTGGCACATCACCAATGAGGCAGGATGCCCTCCAGGGGCCAGCTTAAGGGCAGCACACTGACTGCATCACACCCCAAAGCTCCGCATGTGCAGGGCGCTGCTGTCTCTGCGCATTATTCCAAAAGTTCTTTGGTGTGGGCCTTTTTTGAGACGAGTGCATCAGATCGCACCGCTATTTGCAACATATGTCTCAAGCATATCTTGCGTGGCCAAAACACCTCCCGCTTGGGCACCACATGCTTGACCAGACATATGTTGACCTGCCATGCAGTTCGTTGGCAAGCGTATCTAAAATACCCACACCAAAGAACAAAGAGGACCTCTTCTTGTTCCTAATCAGCTGAGATCTCCAACCCCACGATACCTTCAGTCCTCTCTGAGACCTGCACTGAGAGGAATGAAGGTGTAGAATTAGGTGTGTCACAACCAAGTACTTGTGGGCAATCTGCTTTCGGTACACCGACGTCAGATTGTACCAGGCAAATTTACCTGCCCCAGCTGCTGCACCGCCGAAAGAAGTTCGCTCCCAGCTATCCACATGCCCAGCAGTTGAATGCTAGCTTGGCAAAATTGCTAGCACTTCAACTGCTGCCTTTTCAGTTGGTAGACTCTGCCCCCTTCTGTGAGTTTGTGGAATGTGCGGTTCCTCAGTGGCAGGTACCCAAACGCCACTTTTTCTCACGGAAGGCGATTCCGGCTCTCTACCGGCATGTGGAAGGCAATGTCCATGCCTCGCTGGACAGGGCGGTCAGTGGTAAGGTGCATATTACTGCTGACTCATGGTCCAGCAGGCATGGACAGGGACGTTACCTAAGTTTCACCGTGCATTGGGTGACTCTGCTGGCAGCTGGGAAGGATGCAGGACAAGGTGCAGTAGTGTTGGAGGTTGTTCCACCACCATGCCTCCAAAATGCCACTACTAATGATTGTAACACACCTCTCTCCTCCACCCCCTCCTCTTCTTCTTCCTCCATGGCCTATTCCTGTGCTTTGTCCTCAGAACCAGCGGTGCTCTGTAGCCGTTCAAGGGGCTACGCAAGTATGCAGGCCAAAAGATGCCATGCTGTGCTTGAGCTGGTGTGCTTGGGGGACAGGAGCCACACTGGGGCAGAGGTTCTGTCAGGAGTTTCTGGAGTTTCTGTGTTATTTTTCTTACCATATGGTAAGAAAATAATCCACATCTCTTAGATGTAGTAATGCTAAAGGATCAATAAAGTGTAAAAGGAACAAGGTACTTAATGTACCCAGATGATCAGTTAAAACAGTGGTTGTCAACTTGCAAGGGAAAGGGGCATCAAATGTGGCCCCCAATATCTCCAAGAGGCAAAAATATAATATTTATTACATTTAATGCTACAGAAAACTATCACAGACTGAAGACTTACTCGAGAAAATGTTCAGAGAATCTTCTACTAGCAGTCTCTAAACTTTGGCCCTTTGCTTGCCTTTATCTTGCCTTGGGGCACTATTCCGCCCACTGACACCAAAAATGGGGCATAATTCCTTTCGTTGACACCAAGGATGGGGCACTATTCCTCCTACTGACACCATCAAAAGGGCACAATTCATTCCATTGACACCAACAATGGGGCACTAGTCCTTTTATTGACACCAGCGATGGGGGACAATTCCTTCCATTGATACCAATAATGGGACACAACCCCTTCCATTAACACCAATGATGGGGCACTATTCCTCCCCTTGACACCATTAATGGGGGACAATTCCTTTCATTATCACCAATAATGGGGCACAATTCTTTCCATTGACACCAAAGATAGGGCGTTGTTTAATCCCACTCGACACCAGGACATTTTCTATTCCCAATGACCCTAGTCTGACCCCCCCTTCTGTCTGAAGGACAGTAAACTGGCCCTTTGTTTGGAAAGTTTGGAGACCCCTGTACTAGAGTGGTTGGAGACCGAAGTCATGCTATAGGAGACCATCAGAGACTTGCAAGAGACCACTGGACATTACTACAGTATAGGGGCCCTTTACAAATCAGTGCTCCCTGTACTGACTGCTGGGGCTAAGGGCTGCACTTCAAGCATGTAAAGGCCACAGGTTGGGCACCAGGGAATTAGCAGAATCTTATAAAGAATGATACATAGAATGAATGTCCAACACAGATCTGTCCCTACTTAACACTGCAACAATGCGCCCCCTTATGACCCCAGAGTCCCTGCGCATGCTGGGACTGTGACGTCACAAGGGGGCGGGGTCACCGCCTATATAAATGACTACGCAGCTCACACACAGCATTCTAGCAGGAGAGAGCATCGTGTCAACATCTCTGGAAGAGAAGAGGGGACAAAGACCTCTCTGAATACCGGGCTCCTCCACTAGCAAAAGAGCGGCAAAAGAGCAGAAGATAGCAGAGGAGCCCGGCAGAAGGAAGAAGGCACCGGAGAAGAACCAGAGGACCGCCGAGACGACACCGGAGAATGGGAGAAGAGGCCTGAGAGACCCCCGAAGTTGGCAGAAGACCCCAGAAGTCAGAAGAAGACCTCGGAGCTGCCTAATAAATTACTTTTAAAACCTGTGTAGTGTGTTTTTTTTTTTATTGACACTTTTTTCTCTAGGTGAATGGGTAGGGGTACCATGTACCCCATACTCAGTCACATAGGGTGGGGGGCTGGGATCTGGGGGCCCCCTTATTAAAGGGGGCTCCTGGATTTCAATAAGCCCTCCACCCGCAGACCCCGACAACCAATGGCCAGGGTTGTCGGGAAGAGGCCCTTGTCCTCATCAACATGGGGACAAGGGGCTTTGGGGTGGGGGGGGCCTGCTGACCGCACTGCCTGTTGCTCATCGCGAAAGGAAAAAAAAAGTTTTCCTTTCCTGATCAGCGAGCCAGCTCGGCGCTGGCTCCCGCGACGGGGCTCGCAGGTGTCAAATCTCGCTGATAAATGCGGCGATATTGATACAATATCGCAGTCACCTACTGTAAATGTCATCAAGTCAATGTGCGTGTATGGAGAGTAATGTTGGTTCCAGATATATTTATTTTTTACTCAAAATTACAATACCAGCTGGGAAATTCCAATGTCCAGTATAGAATAGGTTCTTGTATGTGTGAGTCCATTCTGTGCTGAATAAATATGGCCTTTAGATCGACTTCTTCTGGTCCCCACAATATCTGACCATACAATCTTTGCTCAACTTTAGATAAAAAAGAAGCAATGTAATATGAGGACCTACCTAATGTATCCAATGAATTTGAATCCAATCAGGCAGGCCCTTACACTACATCAGGGATATGCAATTAGCGGACCTCCAGCTGTTGCAAAACTACAAGTCCCATCATGCCTCTGGGTGTCATGCTTGTGGCTGTCAGAGTCTTGCTATGCCTTATGGGACTTGTAGTTCTGCAACAGCTGGAGGTCCGCTAATTGCATATCCCTGCACTACATCATGGGTGCTCAATCTGTGGCCATCCAGATGTTGCAGAACTACAAGTCCCGTGAGGCAATGCAAAGATGATATTTACAAGCATGACTCCCAAAGGCAGAGGCATGATGGGCATTGTAGTTTGGCAACAGCTGGAGGGCCACAGGATGAATACCCATGCACTACATAGTTGTTGGTAGATCTAAGGTTGCCACCTCATCCCTTTAAACCCAAACACATATGAATTACACAGGTTCTGATGTTAATTTACAGTTTTTCACCATTGTTTTGGCTCATTTCTTGAAACAGAAATGACATTCTCAAAACTCTAAGATCATTTGGCAAAACAGTCTTATAGGGCGTACACACGGTCGGACTTTGTTCGGACATTCCGACAACAAAATCCTAGGATTTTTTCCGACGGATGTTGGCTCAAACTTGTCTTGCATACACACGGTCACACAAAGTTGTCGGAAAATCTGATCGTTCTAAACGCGGTGACGTAAAACACGTACGTCGGGACTATAAACGGGGCAGTGGCCAATAGCTTTCATTTCTTTATTTATTCTGAGCATGCGTGGCACTTTGTCCGTCGGATTTGTGTACACACGATCGGAATTTCCGACAACGGATTTTGTTGTCGGAAAATTTTATCTCCTGCTCTCCAACTTTGTGTGTCGGAAAATCCGATGGAAAATGTCCGATGGAGCCCACACACGGTCGGAATTTCCGACAACACGCTCCGATCAGACATTTTCCATCGGAAAATCCGACCGTGTGTACAGGGCATTACAGTTCAGCACAACACTATAACTCACGTGCAAAAGCTCATATCTCTCCCAAAACTGTTCACTCATGCTTCAAAACCATATTCCTTTCCCATATAAAGAGTCAGTGCCCCCAAAATGGCAAAGATTCTTCTCGATTGCTTTGGCTCATTTCTTGAAACAGACCAGACGTTCTCAACTCTCTTGGTGCTTTTGCCAAAATAACCTGGATGGTTCAGCACAACACCATGGTTCACCTTCAAAAGCTCATATCTTTCCCAAAACAGTTCACTCATGTGTCAAAAATACATTTCTTTCTCATTCAAATAGTCAGTGCCCCCAAAATGCTTCGTCCCTTTGGCATTGTGTAAGCACTGCAAGTCAAAATGTTTAGATGTTTTGTCTCTAAGCAGAGGACCATTGAAATATCCCTCATGTCCGACACAAGTCAGTCACTGTGTGGGAGGCTAGCACGACGGACATGCCGGGCTAGAGCTCCGCTCTGTGAGGGAGAATAAAACTCAAATAAAGGCAGCCCACGGACACAGAAACGGTAAAAATCTTGTTACTATTCACCCTAGAGGTGAGGGGGACATTATTCAAGAATAATGGTGCTGAGAGGTGCCAGGAATAAAACCAAAACTAGCTCTAATAGCAGCACCCAGGCAAGACATACTATGAAAAAGGCGCCAGTCTCCTCAGGTAATTTTACCTCAGACAAGAAACTCAAATCCAAGCACCCAAAAGCTATCTCCTCAGGGGATTCTGACTCTGAACCTGATTCAAATGTGTTACATTCTTCACAACAAAACTCTGATATTCCTTCTAACATTTTGAAACAATTTGAAAAAATGTTACATAAAGCATTACAACAAACATCAGAGCAAATTACTAGTAATCTGACTAGAGAGATCAGAGAACTGGGGAGACGCACCGAAGCATTGGAAATGAAAATGGAAGATATAGAAAATTCTACACAGGTTGCTTTCTCTGAAATAGATGTCCTCAAAGAGGAAAATATTATTTTACAGAATAGACTGGAGGACTATGAGAATCGTGCCAGAAGATCGAATTTGCGATTCAGAGGCTTACCAGAATCAATCACAGATCTGCAATCAACAATCACAGCATTATGCCAAGAATTACTACCTGGCATTTCGGTGGAAAGGCTTGAAATGGACAGAATACATAGGGCACTCATGCCCAAAAAAACTGATGGCCCCCCAGAAATATTATAGCAAAATTTAATTTTTTTGTTAAAAAGAACAACTTCTAGAAGCGGCTAGAGGGAAAAATAATCTAACATTTCAGGGACATAGTTATCAACTATTTGCTGACTTATCCCAGTTAACAATATCTAAGAGGCGTGCAATGAAGCCTCATCTACTGGAACTTCAACGTCATGCCATTAAGTATCAATGGGGCTTCCCGTTCTCCCTAAAATTCACCCACCAGGGGACCAGATTTGCATGCAAAACTCCTGAAGAACTACAACATGTACTCCAAGACCTCAAATTGATTGACGGTACAACTATAGCCTCCACCTCACGTAGGAGATCAGCTTCTGCCTCCTCCATTCAGAAAACATCCTCCTCTGAGACAAAAAATGGAAACCATCATACACACAAAAGAGGACGATTCGCATCCTCACAACAAGAACAAGATGACGCCATGGACTGAGTAATATGCACTTATATAATATAGCCATTTCAGCTAAGACAGCACCTATTGGGAGAACAGAATTGTAATTACATTTTTGAATACTCTTCCTAAACCAAAAACTAATACTCCATCTAGCTCACTAGAGGCTTTCAGCGGCTTTAGTGACATACAGCAGTGATCGGTCACCGTTGACTGTCACTGCATCCTCCTCCATGCCCCCTCCGTTCCTTTGTCCCCCTCCGCTGTCCCCCTCCGTTCCGCCGTTCCCCTCTCCTTCTCTGTCCCCCTCCGCTGTCCCCTCCATTCTGCTATCCCCCTCTCCGTCTCTGTCCCCTCCATTCTGCTGTGCCTCTCTGCTGTCCCCCTCTATTCCGCCGTTCCCCTCTCCTTCTCTGTCCCCCTCCGCTGTCCCCTCCGTTCTGCTGTGCCTCTCTGCTGTCCCCTCTGTTCCCCTCTCCTTCTCTTTCCCCCTCCGCTGTCCCCCTCCGTTCCGCTGTCCCCCTCCTCCTTCCTTTGTGAATGGACAGAGTCAGCTGACTCTGTCCATTCACATAACTGAAACATTGTAATCTCTTGTGATGTGTCAGTTTATGAATGGAGAGGAGCCACTGTCTTCTCTCCATTCATCCTCAGTGCAGCTGAGGCTGCAGAGAAAGGGACTGGGGAATCTCTATCCTCGGTCTCTTTCTCTGTCTCAAGGGGGAGATATCAGAGGTCTGTTGCGTAAGACCCATGATATCTCACCAAAGCCCCCCAACAGGGCTGATAAAAAAAAAAAACACATATTGCAATGAAGAATAAAAAAAAATATTATTGTAAAAAATAAAAATTGTAAATAATAAAAAAAAACACACACATACACCGTTCACCCCCCCCCCCCCCCCGAAAAAAAAGAAAGCACTGTTAAAAAAAAAAAAAAAAAACACTGTCACGTGACATTAAAAAAAAAGTATCGGTATCGGTGAGTACTTGAAAAAAAGTATCGGTACTTGTACTCGGTCCTGAAAAAGTGGTATCGGGACAACCCTAATAGGAATGTTCTACACAAGTTCAATATACTACTGGCCAGTATTCCAGTGGTTCCAAACCGTACCCTAAGAAGAGGTACTACAGGGGGTATTTGACAGAAAGGGGAGGGGAAAAATTATCAACCAGTAGACTTACTGAAATGTCACAGTAAAACCCACAGTATTAGATAGATTTACATGGGAGGCACTACTGTAATTGCAGCTCTTTGACCCTTTTTCTTACTGTATTGTATGTTATATTCTTCAAAATAAGGATTATAATGATAATTGTATCATACAGTAAGCTGCAGTTTTTAGGCACAATGTTTATAAATCAGATATGTAAATCAAATACTTTCATACCTGGATTACCTGGATTCAGAAATCAGGTAAAGTGGGTACTGAAACCAATACATTTTGGGAACCACTGCTTATGGTAATTGTAAAAAGGTTATCTTGATTTACAACCAGTGACTGACTTACATGTACATACTGGTACCGCAGCTCTTTCACTCTGTCAGAGTTCCTGTCAAATGGTACCCTGTAAATTTGCTTTATTGTCATCTGATGCTTCTTCAATATGCGGGCTATTGTGGAGATACTTATAGAGTTGACATTTTGGAATATGGCATTGTCTTGTAGGATTGCAGTGCGGATCTGTCTCAACGTGATGGCATTATTTGCAAACACCATGTTACAGATATCTTGTTCTTGTTGTTCATTGAGAAGTTTTCTTCGGCCACCCGTGCCAGGTTGTCGTCCAATCCTAGACATAGAATTCAAAGGACAACACTTCATTCGTAATTTATACCTTATATATTCCATACAGAATGAGTTACCAATGTAATCGTATTGTTGTTTTACTTACAGTAACTTTACCACAATTCTAATGCATCACTGCATAGTGACTGGAATACTACCGTAAACTGTATCATCAATATTGTAGAAAATAAACTATTCCATACTATTCCATAGTTTATTTTCTACAATATTTTTCTTGTCATTGTTAGTATCATATGTAACATCCCACTGAGGTAAGATACTGTAATACTGTAGGCCTATCACACACACACACTAATTGAATACGTAAATGAGTAAAAAAACATATTTGTTGCTCTATGCACAGTGTCCTGTCCTTTACATTATATAATTCCATCATTGACTGACTACATACCTGTTTTCCCTGCGAAAGGTTTGGATGATAGAGGAGACTGTAGAGCGAGGCACATTAGGCTGCACTCGGCGACCTGCCTCCACCATTGTGAGGCCATGGTTGATGACATGGTCTATAATTGTGGCCCGAATTTCATCAGGGACAGCATGGTGTCTTCGTGCTCTTCGGCCTCTTCCCTCTATTCCACCACCACACACCCTTACTCCTCCTCCTTTTCTTTTTCCTCTTCCTCGAGCAGGCAGTTGCCCTTGTTCATCTACTTGGCCAGGTGCCTCCATGTTCAGAAATTGTACTGGTCCTGCATGGTCAAGCTCTATATATATACATGTTTGGCAGCATTCACAATCATGGACAGCACCTGTCAGGTAACTAAACATACTGTTTGATTGGTCACCTGAGACTAACTACAACTCATCCTTCGTTAGTCAAGTTCTAGTTGCACCTGTCTGTCAATTGCTGTAATCATTTTATCAAATGTTCCAAGAGATTCATATATGGTATTCATGGTATTATGTTCCTGAATAATTTTGACAATTGAACAGACTATTGTGCATGTGATGACTTAAACAATGAAATGATGCTGACACGTTTTGGAGAGAACAACCATTAGACTGAGAATTGACAATCAGTTTAGATCAACAAGATCTATTCACTTGGAAATTGTGCTAAATGTAGGCTACTTGTACTTAATCAATTGAAAGATGTACTGAGACATTGAGACATGTACTGAGACATTTGCAATTTGATGAAATGAATGAGAAATTCAATTCAGTTGTGAACAATTGCCAAGTGGTTTGGAGATTTGTCCATGTTGTTTTGAGAATGTCATTTCTGTTTCAAGAAATGAGCCAAAACAATGGAGAAAAACTGTAATGCATATAAGGCACCAAGTGAGTTTTATTGCCACGTTAATCAGCCACAGAACCCGTGTAATTATGTGTTCGGTTTTAAAGGGATGAGGTGGCAACCCTAGGTAGATCTGAAGGAGATATTACAATCAGATTGGTCAGCTTTAGGGTCACCAAACAAGTTACAATTTGACCATACAATCTTTGCCCAATAAACTTTAGATTTACTAAAACTATATAAGAACCTACCTGATCTATCCAAATTGTATCCAATCAGGAAGTCCCTTACACTAGATAGTTGATGGTGGATTTAAAGGATATTGTACAATCAGATTGTAACAAATGTGTTTATTGTTAATGTGAGTATTCTCATTTCACCATTACACAAGAACGTGGAATATTAATGGCCAATGTGATGAACCTGACACCATTCCTGTTATGATGGCCAATGTGATGAACCTGACACCATTCCTGTTAGGGTTACAAGTCCAAGGACATTTGTGAAAACTGGAGTTAGACTTACCGGTAACTCCTTTTCCAGTGGTCTTCCAGGACAGCCCTTGAGAGATAGAGTCCCTCCCATTGACCCAGGAAACACATTGCCAAAACAGTTCAAAAGGCGGTCCCTCAGGTCCCTGGCCAGTCATTTACCAAGAACCGAAGGATGGAACTGCAAAAACATAACCATAACAGGTAATAATGTTAGTACATTAACATAATCAAAAAAAAAAGATGGGATCGTGCTGTCCTGGAAGACCACTGGAAAAGGAGTTACCGGTAAATCTAACTCCAGTTTTCCCCAGTTGTCTTCCAGGACAGCCCTTGAGAGGATCCCCAAGTACTCCCCAGATTAGGGGGGGACCACGGCTTGGAGAACTTTTCTCCCAAAAGCCTGATCCTGACTGGACATTAAGCCTAGTCGATAATGCCTTGTAAAGGTGGAAAAGCTTGACCATGTGGCTGCTTTACATATTTGCTCCGGGGTGGCACCAGCTCTTTCTGCCCAGGATGCTGATAATGCCCTTGTGGAGTGGGCTTTAATACCCCCAGGAGGATCTTTGTTTACTGTCTTATAACCCTCTGCTATAGCTAGCCTAATCCACCTAGATATGGTGACTTTAGAAGCTTTTTGCCCCTTACGTTGTCCGGAAAAAAGAACAAAAAGTGAATCTGAGATTCTGAATGGATTGGTTACCCTAAGATACTCTAGGATACACCTCCTCACATCTAATAAATGAAAACGCTTTTCTTTCTCGTTTGAAGCCTTCTGACAGAAAGAAGGGAGGACAATATCTTGTGACCTATGGAAATTAGATGCCACCTTCGGTAAGAACCCAGGGTCTGTCTTTAGGATGACTCTGTCCTCTAGAATTTGGAGGAAGGGCTCTCTGACAGAGAGAGCTTGGATTTCACTAACTCTGCGTGCTGAAGTGATTGCCACAAGTAGTACTGTCTTGAAAGTGACCAGTCTTAGAGAGGCCTCTGAGATAGGTTCAAAAGGTGACCCCAAAAAAGCCTTTAGAACGACTGATAGATCCCAGGATGGGGCAATGTTAACTAACTGGTTTGCGTCTGGAGATTGCTTTACAGAACCTAGCAATGAAAGGGTCTTCTTGCAACCTTTTCTCTAAGTACACACTTAAAGAGGAGTTCCACCCAGGGGGGCCGTCAAAAAAAAAAAAATTAAAAGTCAGCAGCTACAAATACTGCAGCTGCTGACTTTTAATTGGACACTTACCTGTTCCTGGGTCCAGCGATGCGGGGGATCGAAGCCCCGCTCGTCCCCCCCTCTGCTCGTCGGCGCCAGCATTTCAACTGTGGGCGCCGGGCTGTGGCCTCACAGCCTGGCACCCACTGCGCATGCGCGAGCGGCGCCACGTGCCATGATTGGCCGCTCAATCACCTGGGACTTGTAATGGGTCCCAGATGATTGACAGGAGGGAGGGAGCAGAGCTGAGCCCTTCCTGTGCCGAGGGGGAAGTGATGTCACCAGCCCAGGCAAAGGAACAGGCAGACTACGAGGGACCACCTAGCAACAGGCATTTAGAGGTAAGTGAAAAAAAAAATATCCAAATGTTTTTTTGTTTTTTTTTTTAGAATTTTTCCAGGTATTTTTGTTTTTTGGGTGGAACCCCACTTTAAGGCTGCTATCTGGACCTTAATAGTACTAGGAGTTAGCCCTTCTTCTATCCCCTCCTGGAGAAACTGTAAGATATTTGCTGTATCCATGTTTACCTCACCTCTGCTGTTCAACCAGCTGTTATATTTTCTCCATACCTTCCTGTAAATGGCTTGAGTGACAGGTTTTCTACTCCGTAGCAGGGTCTGAATCACTCTATCAGTCAGGCCCTTGCTCCTCAATATTTCCTCCTCAGTAACCATGCTGAGAGGTTCAGCATGGATACTTGTGGATGAAAGAGAGGTCCCTGAGACAGAAGGTCTGGTCTGCAGGGAAGCCTCAGAGGAGGTTAATCTGTCAACCTTAGCAACGTTGTGAACCATGGTCTCTTGGGCCAAAATGGTGCCACTAAGATTAAACACATTTCCTCCACTAGAAACTTCGCTAAAACCCTCGGGATGAGGTGAAGCGGAGGAAACGCATACGCTAAACTGAAGGTCCATGGGGTCTGTAAGGCGTCTACTGCCCAGGGCTGATCTCCTGGGTGTAGCGAGCAAAAATTTGGAACTTTTGCATTCTCCTTGTTTGCAAACAGGTCCACTACTGGTTTTCCCCAGTAAGCTGCTATGTAGTTGAACACTTCCGATGTAGAGACCATTCTTGATTCGACACTCGATGTCGACTCAAGAAATCTGCAGTGTTGTTCAGCTCCCCTTTCAGGTAAATTGCAGAGATGGATGCTAGATTGGATTCTGCCCATTGAAAAATGCGACTGGCCACCAGCATTAGTCGATGACTTCTGGTGCCTCCTTTCTTGTTTATATAAGCTACAGCCGTCATATTGTCTGAACGGACCTGTAGATGATGATCTTGTATTGTATTCTGAAAGAATAACAGAGCCCTGAGAACAGCTGTTAGCTCCTTCCAATTGGATGGGAGAAGCTTCTCCTCTGACGTCCACCTGCCTTGTGCCCAGTCTGAGTTGAGGTGGGCTCCCCAGCCCCAGCTGCTTGCATCCGTAGTTAGTATGGATGTGACAGAAGAGATCCAGAGAACCCCTTTGTTTAAATTCTCTGTCTCCTTCCACCACCAGAGGGAGCACTTTACTCTGGTGGGGATTAACATCTCTTCTTCCAGATCCTTGTCTTTTAATTGTTCCAACAGAAACCTCTGAAGGTCTCTTTGGTGGAACCTGGCCCATTGTACAGCTGGAATGGCTGCTGTCATAAGTCCTAAGACCGACATCACCTCCCTCACTGTACATTTGGCGCTGCTTTGAAGAAAATACATTCTCTGGCGCAGATTCAATATCTTTCCTTCTGGCAGGACTATTCTCTGCTCTACTGACAGGATCTTGTACCCCAAGTACAAAATGTTCTGTGTTGGAGTAGTCTTGGACTTTTCCAGACTGATTATCCACCCCAACCGACTCAGGCTGAGCTGTGTCAACTCTAGGTCCCGACGAAGTTGTTTCTCCGAATGGGCCGTGAGGAGTAAGTCGTCTAGATATGGAATGATCGAGACTGATTGAAGTCTTAACGGAACTAATGCCTCCCCGAGAACCTTGGTAAAGATTCTCCGGGAGGATGACAGTCCGAAGGGAAGTGCTCTGCACTGGAAATGATAAATTTTGGTGTCTATCTGGATCGCCATCCGAAGAAATTTCTGGCATTCCTTCCTTATTGGGATATGCAGATAGGCATCCCTTAAATCCAGGGTAGCCATGTACACCTCTTTTTGGAGAAGATTCCTTATCGAGTAAATGGACTCCATTCGGAATTTTTTGTATCAGATGGAGCGGTTCAGAGGTCGGAGGTTCATGATTAGTCTGAACTTTCCAGACGGCTTTTTTACCACAAAAATGTGTGAGTAAAAACCGTCCCCCTGTTCCTGAATGGGGACTGGTGTCAATACCTCTTCCACCATTTCCCCAATTAACAGAGGTAAGGCCTTAGCCTTTTCTAAGTGTCTTGGAATCTTTGTGACAAGAAACTTTGAGGGAGGATCGCTGTGAAATTCCAGCGCATACCCTCTTTTTATAATGTTTAAGACAAACTCGATTGAGGTTATCTTTTCCCACTGTGGGAGAAAATTCACTAACCTTCCTCCCACCGGAACCCTGATGTCACTGGGGTTTAGGGTTTGAATTGGGGCGGTTAAAAAGTATGCACCCTTTCCCTTTCCCTTTTTGTCCTGTCCAGTGCTTTTTGGGTTTGAACTCCTTCTCTGACTTGGAGGGTTCCTTTGAGGGACGAAAACATTTTCTTTGAAAATTTTTCTTTTTGATGGGAAAGGTTTTCTTTTTATCCGCCAAGTTTTCATCCATACTGACCTTCTGGCTGCAACAGAAAGCGCCACAGTTTTAGCCGTAAATTTTATGGCATCAGTGGAAGCGTCAGCGATGAAACTTGTCGCCTTAAAAAGCATAGGGAAGGTTTTCAAAAGCTCCCCTTGGCGTGCCTGCCTTTAGGTGTTCTTCTAGTTGGGATAACTAGAACTCCAGATTCCTGGCAACACAAGAAGTGGCTAGAGCTGGTTTTAGGCCTGCCATAGAAGCATCCAAGGCCCTCTTTAAGACTATGTCTGTTTTCCTGTCCATTGGGTCCTTTAAATGACCCATATCCTCAAAAGCATGGTCAGAATGTTTTGAGACTTTGGACAGAGGGGCATCTAGTTTAGGATATTTATTCCAGACCGCCTCTGGGCTCTCATCAAAGGGGAATCTCCTTTTAAGGGAATTTGGAAAGAAGACCTTTTTATCTGGCTCGGCCCACTCCTTGCGGACAAGGTCAGAAAGCACTTTATGTATAGGAAATACCTTAGCTTTCTTTTCCCCAGAGCCTCATACATTTTATCATGTCTGGTCAATTGAGTTTCTTCCTCATCAATTTCCAGCGTATCATAAATAGCACTCAACTGCTCATCTACTTCCTCAAGAGACAGCTTGTATTTTGCTGCTTTGTTAGCTACAACCTGATCCTCCTCCTGATCTGAGTCTGCATCAGAGGATTCAGGGCTAACCAACACGAGGCTATGCTCCCTGATTGTACGGGGCTCCCCAGAACTGGGTGTTGTAAGGCATGGTGAGGAGGGAATCGCAGCTGCTTTACTGGTGGAAGCAGACATGCTTACATCTGCGATTAACTCGCGGAGACATTTAAAGGTTGCCATAAATCTATCCCCTATTTTGTAGACGCTATAACTTTTGCGCAAACCAATCAATATACGCTTTTTGCAATTTTTATTACCAAAAGTATGTAGAAGAATACATATCAGCCTAAACTGAGAAAAAAATTTGCTTTTTTAAAAAAAAAATTGGGGCTATTTTTTTACATCAAAAAGTCCAAAATATTTTTTCAAAATTGACGCTTTTTTTTGTTTATAGAGCAAAAATTACCAGAGATGATAAAATAGCACCAAAAGGAAGCTCTATTTGTAGAAAAAAAAGGATGTCAATTTTATTTGGGTACAACGTCGCACGACCGCACAATTGTCAGTTATAGCGACGCAGTACCATATCGCAAAAAATGGCCTGGTCATTGAGCAGCCAATTCTTCCGGGGCTGAAGTGGTTAATTGGAAGTCACATTTAGGTTGTTGTTGGACACGGTGGAGGAACTAACACCTATGCAGGCTTCCTGACACCAATATTTGGATGATGTATCTAGGAGAGGGGGGTTCAACAACTTTGACATCTCCCATCCTGTTCTTGGACAACCAACATCTTCACATTCCATGGTGCCTGGATGAAGGTGCCAATGCTACCTGTGTGGATATAAATGCTATAATATGGTGTGAGCAGTCTCTTCTCGTTACATAGCCCCATTCTTGATGTCTCAATGAGATGATGTAACTAGAACAGGGAGGTTCCACACCTTTCACACCTCCCATGCTGTTCTTGGATAATCAACATCTGCCTCAACACATCTAATGGTGATTGGATTAAGGTGTTGGTGCTACCTGAGTACATGTTGGGGTATCTTTCTGACACTCATTAAAACTGAAGAAGTGGCTTAGAGAATCTACACAATGTCTTCAACATTACAGAACAAGTCCTGCTCAATGTGACCAACTGCTACTAACTAGGGATGAGCCGAACACCCCCCTGTTCGGTTCGCACCAGAACATGCGAACAGGAAAAAAGTTTGTTCGAACACGCGAACACCGTTAAAGTCTATGGGACACGAACATGAATAATCAAAAGTGCTAATTTTAAAGGCTTATATGTAAGTTATTGTCATAAAAAGTGTTTGGGGACCTGGGTCCTGCCCCAGGGGACATGGATCAATGCAAAAAAAGTTTTAAAAACGGCTGTTTTTTCAGGAGCAGTGATTTTAATAATGCTTAAAGTCAAACAATAAAAGTGTAATATACCTTTAAATGTTGTAGCTGGGGGGTGTCTATAGTATGCCTGTAAAGGGGCGCATGTTTCCTGTGTTTAGAACAGTCTGACAGCAAAATGACATTTTGAAGGAAAAAACCCATTTAAAACTACCCGCGGCTATTGCATTGCCGACAATACACATAGAAGTTCATTGATAAAAATGGCATGGGAATTCCCCACAGGGCAACCCCGAACCAAAATTTAAAAAAATGACGTGGGAGTCCCCCTAAATTCCATACAAGGCCCTTCAGGTCTGGTATGGATATTAAGG
The DNA here is from genome assembly GCF_042186555.1 of Aquarana catesbeiana. NCBI lineage: Eukaryota > Metazoa > Chordata > Amphibia > Anura > Ranidae > Aquarana > Aquarana catesbeiana. Next base: position 634,144,059 of record NC_133328.1, read on the forward strand.
GGAACCCCGGCCAAAATGTAAAAAAAAAATGACGTGGGGTTCCCCCTAAATTCCATACCAGACCTGAAGTCTGGTATGGATTTTAAGGGGAACCCCGCGCCAAAATAAAAAAAAACGACGTGGGGTCCCCCCAAAAATCCATACCAGACCCTTATCCGAGTATGCAACATGGCAGGCCGCAGGAAAAGAGGGGGGGACGAGAGTGCGGCCCCCCCTCCTGAACCGTACCAGGCCACATGCCCTCAACATTGGGAGGGTGCTTTGGGGTAGCCCCCCAAAACACCTTGTCCCCATGTTGATGAGGACAAGGGCCTCATCCCCACAACCCTGGCCGGTGGTTGTGGGGGTCTGTGGGCGGGGGGCTTATCGGAATCTGAAAGCCCCCTTTAACAAGAGGACCCCCAGATCCCACCCCCCCTGTGTGAAATGGCAAGGGGGTACTTACCCCTACCATTTCACTAAACTGTCAAAAATGTTAAAAATGACAAGAGACAGTTTTTGACAATTCCTTTATTTAAATGCTTCTTCTTTCTTCTATCTTCCTTCATTTTCTGGTTCTTCTGGTTCTTCCTCCGGTGTTCTCGTCCAGCATCTCCTCCGCGGCGTCTTCTATCTTCTTCTCCTCGGGCCGCTCCGCACCTATGGCATGGAGGGAGGCTCCCGCTCTTCTCTTCATCTTCTTCTTCTTCTCTTCTTCTCTTCTTCATTTTCTTCTCCGGGCCGCTCCGCACCCATGCTGGCATGGAGGGAGGCTTCCGCTGTGTGACGGCGTCTCTTCGTTTGATGGTTCTTAAATAATGGGGGGTGGGGCCACCCGGTGACCCCACCCCCCCTCTGACGCATGGTGACTTGACGGGACTTCCCTGTGACATCACGGGGAATAGAGTCAAAAAAAGGGGTGTTTGGCGCTGTTCCACTGAAATACGAAAAAAAGGATACCCAGGCACCTAGCATTTGCTGAATCAGCAATGGCACCTTTCTCTTAGTAAAGACTTCAGTCAGAACTCCACGTCCAGATGTGCCTGCGGGGATTGACTGGAGCCAGCCCGGACACCGTGAGCGGAGATTCGATTAGGAGCCTACACCAGGGACCATTGCTGCAGGATACAGCTGACAGGCTTGATACCCCTGCAGGGGTGTTCTCTTTCGGTGAGTGAGGGCACATTGGGGGGCTTTTGGAAGACAGGAGGATTTCACGGCACTAAGAGCACTGCTAGATGGTTTAAAGAGACTCACTATCTGCACTTTATGAAGAACTTTACACTACAAACTTTTATAAATTTTTGTTTTTTTTAATATTCTTTGGGACATTTTGTGGACTCAAGATTTATGATGAATTTTTAATCTCCTTATGTGCATTTGTGATTATAGATTCCATATTTTAATTTATGCACTATTGGTGTTTTTTAATTTATGCACTATTGATGTTTATTATGTTTAGTACATGTTTTTCAAGGATTTCCTGATAGCTTGTTTGGGAATTCATTCCACCTTTTTGATTTACCTAGGTTTTGATCCATTTTGTTTATTAAGGAGTGAATACACGCTGCACTTTTTTTGGGGGCAGGTGTTGCACACACTTTAGAAATTCTCACTTAATTGTGTTTCTAATCCTACATATTGTTAGTTATGCTCAGTTTTTTTCACAGTTCACTTGATACACTACACTAGTTTTTTCGTATTTCAGTGGAACAGCGCCAAACACCCCTTTTTTTGACTCTATTCTTTCTGGAATTTCACATTGGTGCGATTCTGTGTTGGGGGGCTGCAGTTCCTTTATCACCTAAGCGCGGAGCTATTGGTTTCTCATCACGGGGAATGCCACAGGGAAGTCCTGTCATGTCCCGTGCGTCAGAGGGGGGCAGGGTCACCGGGTGGCCCCACCCCCATTATTTAATAACCGTCAGACAAGGAGAGGCCGTCACACAGCAGGAGCCTCCCTCCATGCCAGCATGGATGCGGAGCAGCCCAGAGAAGAAAATGAAGAAGAGAAGAAGGAAGAAGAGAAGAAGAAGAGGATGAAGAGAAGAGCGGGAGCCTCCCTCCATGCCATGGGTGCGGAGCGGCCTGAGGAGAAGAAGATAGAAGACGCCGCGGAGGAGATGCTGGACGAGAACACCAGAGGAAGAACCAGAAGAACCAGAAGATGAAGGAAGATAGAAGAAAGAAGAAACATTTAAATAAAGGAATTGTCAAAAACTGTCTCTTGTCATTTTTAACATTTTTGACAGTTTTTTAGTGAAATGGTAGGGGTAAGTACCCCCTTACCATTTCACACAGGGGGGGCCGGGATCTGGGAGTCCCCTTGTTAAAGGGGGCTTCCAGATTCTGATAAGCCCCCTGCCCGCAGACCCCCACAACCACCGGCCAGGGTTGTGGGGATGAGGCCCTTGTCCTCATCAACATGGGGACAAGGTGTTTTGGGGGGCTACCCCAAAGCATCCTCCCAATGTTGAGGGCATGTGGCCTGGTACAGTTCAGGAGGGGGGGTGCATTCTCGTCCCCCCTCTTTTCCTGTGGCCTGCCAGGTTGCGTGCTCGGATAACGGTCTGGTATGGATTTTTGGGGGGACCCCACGCTTTTTTTTTGGTTTTTTTTGGCGTGGGTTCCCCTTAAAATCCATATTTAGGGGGAATTTAGGGGGAACCCCACGTCATTTTTTTAAAAAAATTTTGGCCGGGGTTTCCCTTAATATCCATACCAGACCTGAAGGGCCTTGTATGGAATTTAGGGGGACTCCCACATCATTTTTTTTTTAATTTTGGTTCAGGGTTGCCCCGTGGGGAATTCCCATGCCGTTTTTATCAATGAACTTCTATGTGTATTGTCGGCAATGCAATAGCCGCAGGTAGTTTTAAATGTGTTTTTTCCTTCGAAATGTCATTTTGCTGTCAGACTGTTCTAAACACGGAAACATGCGCCCCTTTACAGGCATACTATAGACACCCCCCAGGTACAAAATTTAAAGGGATATTACACTTTTATTGTTTGACTTTAAGCATTATTAAAATCACTGCTCCTGAAAAAACGGCCGTTTTTAAAACTTTTTTTTGCATTGATCCATGTCCCCTGGGGCAGGACCCAGGTCCCCAAACACTTTTTATGACAATAACTTGCATATTAGCCTTTAAAATTAGCACTTTTGATTTCTCCCATAGACTTTTAAAGGGTGTTCCGTGGCATTCGAATTTGCCGCGAACACCCCAAATTGTTCGCTGTTCGGTGAACTTGCGAACAGCCAATGTTCGAGTCGAACATGAGTTCGACTCGAACTCGAAGCTCATCCCTACTACTAACTAAACAATGAAGGTTTTGTCCATACTGCATTGTATAAAATAATGGTTAGTTTATATTAAAATAATGGAACATATGAGGTGTGTCCAGAAAGTAATGAGAATGATGCTTTAAAAATTATTTTATTGAAAAATTTTACAATTGAACACAGTCTTCTAGTGGGATGGCGCTCAGAGCCGGCGTAGTGGCTCTTTGGATGTTATCCACACTACCAAAATGGCGTCCGTTCTTGTGTTCAAATCCTGAGTCACAATCCTGACTGTCGGTCACAGTTGAGAACAGACCTCACTGCATCCACATTCTGTTCTGTTTTTGACCGACGGTTCACTATAGGAATGATTGTAGAGGAAACGGGAATTACCAAGTCAATTGCTCATGAAATTGTGACTCAGGATTTGAACACGCGAAAGGCGCCATTTTGGTAGTGTGGATAACGTCCAAAGAGCCACTACGCCGGATCTGAGCGCCATCCCACTTGAAGACTTTCAAGGGCGCTATGAAGAATAGAAAAATCCCTGGGAACGTTGTGTACACTCACAAGGTGCATATTTCAAGGGAGACAATGTTCAAGTGTAACATTTTTCAATAAAATAATTTTTTAATATCATTCTCACATACGAGGTGAGAATGATCTGCATCGAGTTTGGCTTCAATGGTCGGATTTGCAATAGTTTCTCATAGTTGAGCTCCTTATTTATTTGGATCTCCTTCTCTGCAGCCTTTCCAGTTCCAGGACATCTTTTTGGTTAAAGTGATTGTAAACCCTTACAAATCACTTTTTACTACAGGTAAGTCCATAATAAGGCTTACCTGTAGCTACCCGGATATCAACTAAATATGCACAGTTTAGGAGATATCCCCTGTATCAGCATGTGCCGATGTCATCAGCACATGCACACTGAAGCAACGGCTCGTTCGTGTCATTGCTTCAGCTGATGTGCCGTTACCGGCGGCTCCCACGCGCAGGAGTGATGTCATCGCGGCTCCAGCCAATCACAGCACCAATATCGGAAATAACTCTGGGAGACATGTCGCCGGGCAGAGCAGTGTGCCAGGACCGCTGCGGGGGCTTTAATCTAAGGTGAGTATTTCATAATGAGCTAGTATGCTATGCATACTAGCTCATTATGTCTTTGTCTTGCAGGTTTTGTTTTTTTGGGGTTTTTTGTGGGTTCACAACCACTTTAACTCCTTTCAAAACTAGAGTGGACAGTACTGAAGTAATATGACTTGTCTCGCTCTCTTGAGTCCTCAATAAATTTTAGATGTTAGATGTAGAAGCTGCAGATTGGAATTGAGATCTGATATGAATTGAATCTGTTAGGAGAAATACACAAAAGCCGCCTTTGCTGAATTTTGCAATCTGTAATGGTTTGTGATCCTCATCCTTCCTTCTCTACCTAGTGGGTCACTTACCCAGAGCTACCATGTGTTTGTCAAGTGTACGTGTTTACTTCAAGTTAGGGCTCATTTACACTTGCTTCGGTTTCAACAAGGCTTCAGACAGGCTTTGATAAAGCTCTCTTAATGCTAGTCAAAGCTCCTGTCACTAAATAAAATGGTTAGCTTACAGTCCTGTTTACACCTTGCTTTTGCTTTGTTTTGGCTTCACTTCAAAAATTATACCCCATGTAGCTTCAGTGGTGCTTCAAAGCGTCTACAAAGCCTCCATAGAAGTGTATGGCAAAGATCGCTTGAAGCCTCATTGAAGCCCCGCAAAGCCTCACCGAGGCTTCACTGAAGCCCTATCGAAGCCCCATTGAAGCCTCATTAAAGCACCAAGCAAAAGCAAGGTGTAAACAGGACTGTAAGCTAACCATTTACTTAGTGACAGGAGCTTTAACTGGCATCCAGAGAGCTTTAACCACTTCCCGCCCGGCCTATAGCAGATTGATGGCCAGGCAGTGGTTCAGCTATCCTGACTGGGCATCATATGACGTCCAGCAGGATAACAGCCGCCATGCACCCGCGGGGGTGCACATAGTGGTGATCGGTGGAGCGGTGTGTCAGTCACTGCTCCACCGGTGGAGGCTCTTTACCACGTGATCAGCCGTGTCCAATCATGGCTGATCAAGATGTCAATAGGAAAAGCCGTTGATCGGCTTTTCCTCACTCGCGTCTGATAGATGCGAGGAGAGGAGAGCCGATCGGCAGGTCTCCTGACAGGGGGGTCTGTGCTGATTGTTTATCAGTGCAGCCCCCCTCAGATGCCCACACTAGGCCACCAGGGAAACCGCCAGGACCACCAGGGAAGGGGGCAACATGTGGATGGCCAGGTATGTACCCCATGGCCATCCACATGTGCAAATTATGCCCAATCTGTGCCAATCAATGCCCACAAATGGGCACTGACTGGCACCATTATATATCAGTGATGCCCATCAATGCCACCCATCAGTGTCATCAGTGCCACCAATCAGTGTCATCAGTGCCACCCATTAGTGTCCATCGGTGCCACCTGTCATTGCCCATCCGTGCCCATCCATACCACCTATCAGTGCCACCCATAAGTACCCATCAGTGCCACCCATAAATACCCATCAGTGCCACCCATAAGTACCCATCAATGCCACCTACGAGTACCCATCAGTGCCGCCTATGAGTGCCCATCAGTGCCGCATACCAGTGCCACCTATCAGTGCCCATCAGTTCCGCCTATCAGTGCCCATCATCAGTCCACCTCATCGGTGCCACCTCATTGGTGCCACCTCATCAGTGTCCATCAGTGCCACCTTATCAGTGCCCGTCAGTGCAGCCATATCAGTGCCCGTCATTGAAGAAGAAAACATACTTATTTACAAAAAATTTTAACAGAAACAAAGAAAAACTTGTTTTTTTTTCAAAATTTTCGGTCTTTTTTTATTTGTTGTGCAAAAAATTAAAACCACAGAGGTGATCAAATACCATCAAAAGAAAGCTCTATTTGTGGGAACAAAATGATAAAAAATTTGTTTGGGTATAGTGTTGTATGACCATTCAAATTGTGACAGCGCTGAAAGCAGAAAATTGGCCTGGGCAGGAAGGTGTCTTAGTGCCTGGTATTGAAGTGGTTAACCAAGCCTCTCCAAAGCCTTGTTTCGAAGCAAGTGTAAACTAGCCCTAAGTGCCTCATCAAGAAGGGACAAGGACATCCACATCCTTCTCTGTCATTGATTTTTTATATATATTTTTTAATGAACTGTTCTTAGAGTTTTTGGAAGTGATCTGGGAGTGTACACTGTGCATGTAATACAAGAATTGCTGGGAGCAAAGTGAAGGAGCATTTTTTGTCTCTGCCATAATTCCTGTCTCTGTTCCGCCTGCTTTGGTGTTTGGGGTTTTTCTGCCCACCTTTGTATGTTCCAGCTCCTCCTTTTACACTATTCATAGTAAAAACACTTTTAACCACTTGTATATGTCTCGGGACAGGTTTCTTTTACCGTTGGAAATTATTTTCTCCTAAACACAAAAAACAAAAAGCATAAACATGCAAATATCTATTCACACTACATTATATAACTTAACTTTGTGTCTTGTCTGCAGAAGCAATTTAAAGCTAAGAATCAGTACAATGTGTATCAACATGTAGGGACATATACCTTCAATATAAACATTTATTTGTCCACCAACTTCCTCAAGATAAAAGCTGCAAGACCAGCTCAGCCCCACCCTGTGCCGAGAAATGAGAGAGATGACTTTGGATTTTCAGTCTCAGAGACTTTCACTTTCATTTCTCTCTTCTGCTGTCAGCGATGGCGTCTGCTGATGTGAGACAAGAGCTGGACTGTTCCATCTGTCTGAACATTTATACAGATCCTGTAAACCTGAGATGTGGACACAACTTCTGCCGGGTCTGTATTGATGGTGTGTTGGATACACAGGAGGGGTCTGGAGGTTATTCATGTCCTCAGTGCAGAAAAAGGTCTAGGAGTCGTCCTATACTGCAGAGGAACATAACATTGTGTAATATAGTGGAGACTTTACAATCTACTCATCCAGATCAGAAGAAGACTGCAATCTTCTGTACTTACTGTATTCACTCTCCTGTACCTGCTGTTAAATCCTGTCTGATGTGTGAAGCTTCTCTATGTGATAATCACCTGAGAATCCACAGCAAGTCACCAGAACATGTCCTAACTGATCCCACCACTTCCATGGAGAACAGAAAATGCTCCATCCATAAGAAGATCCTGGAGTATTACTGCACTGAGGACTCTGCCTGTATCTGTGTGTCCTGCAGTTTGGCCGGAGAACACCGGGGACACAAGGTGGAGACTCTGGATGAGGCCTCCGAGAAGAAGAAACAGAAACTGAGAAATGTTCTACAGAAACTGATGACCGAGAGAGAGGAGACGGAGAAAAGAGTCCAGAGTCTGCAGGATTGCAGGAGAAAAGTACAAGAAAAATCAACTGGTCTAACAGAGAGAGTCACTGCCCTGTTCATAGAGCTCAGGAGACATCTGGAGGACCTGGAGAATAGAGTCCTGAGGAACATCTCCAGCCAGGAAGAGCGGATCTCATGGTCTGATCTGATCCATCAGCTGGAAATAAAGAAGGAGGATCTGTCCAGGAAGATGGAGGACATTGAGGAGCTGTGTAACATGACTGACCCACTGACTGTCCTACAGGAATCAGACACAGGGGACTTGTGTGATACTGAGGAGGGAGATGATGAGGACAGAGAGAGACATGATAGACTCCTCCATGATGGAGAGGATCTGGATGTGTTTGGAATCTCACACACATTACACACAGGGTTATCTGATATGATAAAAGGGGTAAATGTATTCTTCAATATACAGGAAGCTTCAGACATATTGCTGGATGTGAACACAGCTCATAATAATCTACAGATATCAGATGACATGAAAACTGTATCCTGGTCAGATATAGAGCAGAATCGTCCAGAAACACCGGAGAGATTTCAGTCATGGTCCCAGGTATTAAGCAGTCAGAGATTTTCCTCGGGGCGACATTACTGGGAAGTGGATGTCAGTGAGGTAGAAGATTACATAGTCGGGATGTGTTATCCCAGTATGGAGAGGGGAGGAGGGCAGTCATGGATTGGAGATAATAACAAGTCCTGGGGTTTGTACAGGTATAGAGGTGGGTGGTCTCTAATACATGACAATAAAGAGATCAGAATATCTCCCGATCTCTCCAGTAACAGAGTCAGGATCTATGTGGATTATGAGGCCGGGCGGCTGTCCTTTTATGATCTGTGTGACCCGATCCGACACCTCCACACCTTCACCACCACCTTCACTGAGCCCCTCCATGCCGGGTTATGGATAGTAGAAGGTTCTATAACAATATCTGGGGGTGAAAGGCGACGTGAGAAATAATAATAGAACAGAAAATCTGCCCAAACCTGCTGACATCACAGAAATCTGAATCTGATTATTTGTAACTAATGGAATAATGCAGAAGATTCATATTCCATATGTCATAAATCTAAAGGTTCCCAACACAAACAATCACAGCATTGAGAAATCTCAGCACAGGAAAGTGTGATTTATTCTCTTATAGTGACAATAATAAGATTTGGGGTTTTCAGGGGTTCATTAAGGGCCAGTTCACACCACATGCATTCCAGTGCGTTTTTTTCTGCATAAAAAACGCATAGAAAGTAGGTTATATGGTTTTCAATGGCATAGTTCACACTAGTGCTTCCAGTTCCAGAAAAAAAGTAGAACATGCTGCATTTTTCCTGCACTGGAATGTACTGGAACGCTGTAAAACACACCAAAAACGCACTGGAACACCCATGTTCTTATTTAAGGTTAAGGGAAAAAAATAGGGGGGGATGCACTGGACCGCATCAAAAACGCACAAAAAACGCAATGGAACGCATCAAAAACACGCATTAAAAAAAAGCATCTGGAGAGCATCCGGACTGCGTTTCTATGGTGTGAACTGGCCCTTATAATGACAATAATAAGATTTGGGGTTTTCAGGGGTTCATTAAAGGCCAGTTCACACCACATGCAGTCCAGTGCGTTTTTTTTCTGCATCAAAAACACATAGAAAGTAGGTTATATGGTTTTCAATGGCATAGTTCACACCAGTGCTTGCAGTTCCAGTGCGTTTCAGTTGCAGAAAAAAGTAGAACATGCTGCATTTTTTCTGCACTGGACTGTACTGGAACGCTGTAAAAAGCATCAAAAACTCACAGGAACGCACCAAAAACGCACTGCAACACCCATGTTCTTATTTAAGGTTAAGAAAAAAAAGGGGGGGAAATGCACTGGACTGCATCAAAAATGCATCAAAAACGTGCATTTAAAAAAGCATCTGGAGCGCATCCGGACTGCGTTTCTATGGTGTAAACTGGCCTGGATGCGTTCCAGGTGCTTTTCTGCATGCTCGTTTTCGATGCATTCCCATGCGTTTTTGATGCAGTCCAGTGTTTTTTTTCCCCCTCTTTTTTCTTAACCATAAATAAGGACAAGTGTGTTACAATGCGTTTTTGATGCGTTTTACAGCGTTCCAGTACAGTCCAGTGCAGGAGAAATGCAGCATGTTCTACTTTTTTCTGCAACTGGAACACACTGGAACTGCAAGCACTGGTGTGAACTATGCCATTGAAAACCATATAACCTACTTTCGATGCGTTTTTGATGCAGAAAAAAACGCACTGGACTGCGTGTGGTGTGAACCGGCCCTAAGTGTTAGTGGTCAGGATAAGATTATTATCATTGATTATAATTTGAATGATTATTCTAAATTTGCAGAAAATGTAATGTACACTATTGCAGCTTGCCAATACTTAGATGTGGTGACTGCATTGGTTTTCTTTTTTCAGTCTTTTTTTTTTTCAATTTTTACCTAGAGATCCTGCCAGTAACACACTTCCCGTCCTAGGATGACACCACTCACTCATGGTACTGTACACTGTAGAATTTTAGGTACTGTCGTTTTTTGGCGCCGTTCCACGAGCGTACGCAGTTTTAAACCGTGACATGTTGGGTATCTATTTACTCAGCATAACATCATCTTTTATATTTCACCATATGGGTAATATATTGTGTTTTAAAATTGTGTGTGTATTAAAATTCATTACATTTTTTTTTTCTCAAAAAAATTTGCATTTAAAAAGACACTGTGCAAATATAAAAATATGCAACACCCACCATTTTATTCTCTAGGGCCTCTGCTTTAAACAATCTATAATGTTTGGGGGCTCTGGGCAGTTTTCTAGCAAAACAATGCTGATTTTTACATATAGGAGAGGAATGTCAGAATTGGCCCGGACTGGAAGCGGTTAATATCAGACTGCAGAGTGCACAGGACAGCACTGGATTTCTGGCAGGATTCACAGGGTGATTTGTACACTGATTGAATAGCTATAACAATATTCTTTCAAGTGTATATTTAACAGATCAAAATGAAGGAAATAAGTGAAGTTGGTTGTTATCTTCATTGTAGTTTATTGTTGCTGTCAGACAGAAGTGTACAAAGCTGTAAAGCTCTAATTGGCTCAGAGTGCTGCCCCTCCCCCCCATGCTGCTGTGTAGGTGATTACAGGAAGTGATATCAGGACCAATTCAGATATATACAACAGTTCTATGTAGACAAAAAATACGCTTTTTAATTAATACATAATTGCATTAAAGTAGAACTGAAGGCAATACTTTTTTTTTCATTTTGGATAGATCAAGGGAGGGTTATAACCCCTGTGAGATTTTTTTTTCTGCCATCTGTGTCCCATTGTTGAGATTTCCCTTCACTTCCTGTCCCATAGCCAAACAGGAAGTGAGAGGAAATCCCTGTAAATCAAGGCAATTTCTTGGGACCCCCCCAGGTCACGACGATTTTTTTAGTAAAATACGTGCATCCCACCCCTGATGACTGGCTGGAAACCAAGAAACGCGTCGGGTTATAAACTAAGGGTGCCGAGCTAAGCCTATTCTTATCTTGAACTCAATGAACTTTTCTCTGATTTTGTATTCTTATCATGTGATTTATGTAAAATTTGGATTGTCATATATTTTTTGACTTTTGTATTTTTCTGCAAGAATTGTATCAGTTTATGTCCCTTGATTTGTCTGCATAAAATTGTGATTATTAATACAAATATTTCATCTTTTATGATTATGCCTGTATTCCATTTATTCTACTTGTGTAGGCCTAAAACAATCATGGACAACCCGGACGGGTTAACGACATCAAACTAAATCCAAATGAATATAATTGAATGTATATTTATCACCTACAATGACATGCTTCATATAAAGTCCCATCTCCGTTCTCCAATTTTCTGTAATATAACCAGGGATGGAAGCATGCCATTGATACATGAAGGTAGTGACAGGCCACGTTTTCTTCATTAGAATCAAAGCAGGTTTAAGAATTTGGTTAAATACAAATTTGAATTACGTTATTTCGGACCAATTTTATTTCATTATTTTGGAGGATTCCTTTACATTTGCATTACTGATAAGGTTTATTTCAAATATGTGAAGTGTTCAATATTATAAAAGAAATATCTAAATTCAACATTTTGCTGCGTACATGTACAATACTGTGCAAAAGTTTTAGGCAGGTGTGAAGAAATAATGTGAAGTACAAATGCTTTCAAATATATACAATACAGCCGTGGCCAAAAGTTTTGAGAATGACACAAATATTCATTTTCACAAAGTCTGCTGCCTCTGTTTTTTATGATGGTGATTTGCATATTCTACAGAATGTTATTTAGAGTGATCAGATTTGTCCCTCTTTGCCATGAAAATGAACTTGATCCCATAAAAAAAACATTTCCACTGCATTTGTGAAGAAGACTTCAGGGCGTCCAAGAAAGTCCACCAAGCGCCAGGACCGTCTTCTACAGTTGATTCAGCTGCGGGATCGGGGGCACCACCAGGGCAGAGCTCAGGAATGGCAGCAGGCAGGTGTGAGGACATCGGCACACACAGCGAGGAGAAGACTTTTGGAGGATGACCTTGATTGGGAAATCCCAGAACTTAGGGGTTTCCAATAACATTTTGACTGCTGAACCACATTCAAAAAAATGTATTTAATATTCAAGCCTATAGTTTTAGCTATAGGCAGGGAGAACAATACAGTAAGTACACGGTGACATTCAATATGATTGTTCTGCAATGGCTGAGAGCCTCATAGTACAATTTATACATTCTACAGGGGGTGGCACCTTGAATGGGACTCTTTTGAAGTACCATTCAACTCTTTGGTCAGATTCATTGATATACAAATGGTCATTTAACATATACATGTCACTTCCCAAGTTCTGTGGGAAAGCCAGAGGTAGACCTTTTAACAGCTGAAGGTGTGAATGGCATTTGATCACCAAAACAGCTGTTAACTCATATGACTTCTAACATATTTGTATCCAATATATCTGGTTAATCAGAATACATGTTTTGATAATCATAACTAAATGTTTGATAAATAAATAGCTATTCCATTTACCCTATCAATCCCTTCTCTTGCTCAAATTAAAAATTGACCACATAACTAACAAAACATAACATAACAGCAATATAACAAACAATTCATACACTGGTTGTGGACAGTTGGGTTTTTGACTATTCAGTGTAGAGATTCTTTTGGTGACAGTTAGGCTCGGTTCACACTGGGGCGACTTGGGATCCGACTTGTACGCCCTCAAGTCGCCCCAAGTCGCCCCAGAAATAGTTTTAATGGGAGTGAACGCTAGCGTCTTAATAGACGCTACTGAAGTCACTCCGACTTCAGAGCGTACTCCCTGTAATACTTTGATCCGACTTGGTAGGCGAGCTGTACCATAGAAATCAATGGAAGTCGCCTCCAAGTCGGATCTCTCTGTAAAGTCAAGCGACTTTGCAGGGAAAACCCCTCCCTCCCCCCTCCCTCCCAGAGAGCTGATTGGCCACAGGTGAAGTCGCCTGTCATGGAGGCGACTTCAAGTCGCCTTGTAATTTGCTAAAGTCGCATCGAAGTCGCGTCGAAGCCGCCGTGCAAAGCCGCCGTGCAAAGTCGTGTTGCCCCAGTGTGAACCGACCCTTAAAGCTGTGTGGGACCTAACTAGATGTGAATATTACAGGCAATGATATTGGGAAAATGGAACAAACTAAGTCTCATAACACATGCACAACCTAAACTGCAAAGGAAAGGCAGATAAAATTACAATTCCTATAAATCGCTTCTAAATTCCAACATCTCCCTCCAACTGCCTAATCTTAGTTTAAATATTTATTCTTCTAGTTCCTGTTCCTCCTAATTTATGTACCCAATTTACTTCTGCAGAAAAATCTCATTTTGCTTTGCAAGGCTAAACAAAAATAAAAATACAAAAATGTCTAAAAACAAAAATGACACGTTGGTCTAACAATGTATGAACACCAAGTCTTTAGTTGATTCCTCCTCTGTAACTTTGACAGCTCGTCCTCCATAAGACTCCATTGCAACACCTTAAGAAGGCATCCAATGTTCATACATAATCTTCTTTTCTTCAGGACTATCGCAGTCCACATGACAAGAAACTTCCAGTAGGTGTGCAGATCTTTTTGAAATTATAGCAAACTGAGCTGTGATTTTTTTTTTAGACAGCTGACATAAGTATCAAAGTTCTTTAGACATCTAAAAAGCTTTTGAAAGCACGCTTTTCCATCAATGCTGTTTGTGGCTCATGTCATAAAGCCAAGGAATGAGGGAGGAGATTTTTGAGGATGGCATCACTCAGATTGTTAGTCCAACATTTGATCATTAACAAAAATGCCCATAAAGCCGTTGAGTTTTTTTACTGCCGAAGTAAATCTATGTTCTAGAGGTAAGGCCCCCTTCACATGAGGTGGACTCTGTTTCTACGGAGCCCGCCTCGGTCCACCGGCTCAGCGGGAGATCAGTCCGTTGATCTCCGCTGAGCTAGCGGATGACAGGTCCCTCTCTGCTCACTGAGTGGGGAGGGGCTTGTCAAGCGCCGCTGCCGCCTATGGAGGGATCGGATGAAAACGGACAGCATGTCTGTTTTCATTAGATCTCACCCAATCCGATCCGCCAGCAACGGACCTGGATGTAGGGTCATCCGTCTGATTTTAGCGGATCGGACGGGGTCGGATGTCAGCGGACATGTCTCCGCTGACATCCGACGCTCCATAGACTAACATGGAGCGCCCGTTCAGGTCCGCCGTCAAAACTGACAGGCGGACCTGAGCGGTCCGATCGTGTGAAAGGGGCCTTAGACCTGGAAGAAAAGAAAAACGTCATAATACAAGGAGAAACCATTCTCATTTAGTGTAAAATGTTATTCAACTGTCATTTAAACTAAACTGTCTAGACCATAAACATTTATCATGAACAGTAAGCTTCTCAGAAGGGGGGATATCACGTATGGCCTGGATCACTGATCCTACAGGAACATAGACAAGGATTTACAAGAATGACAGGAGTATAGTGCAGTACTGGGGTTCAGGGTTCACAGGAGATACAGTATTGTGTACAAGGATTCTAAGGCAGGAAGGATACCTAATGGTACTATCTGGGGAGAACGCAGCATGTCCGCATGTGCAACAATGGTGAGGGGCCCTTGAAAGGGCCGAGGCCCAGAGTCTAAGGAACTGCCTTGTCTTCTCCAGAGCTCTTCATGGTAGAGATGGTTTTGTGCTGCAGACAGTTCTTGGTTGCGGCCCTCTTACTCACCCAAGCAGGCAGATACCTAGAACTAAGGGCCAATGGACAAATGAGAATCCCTTGCAGCGCTGAGGTGCTGGGATCACTAAACAGTAGGGAGCAAAATTCAAGCTAACAGGTGTGTGCCTGGACACACACAGACATTGGGGACAGATACACAAAGACACATAAACAGCTAGAAATGAGTAGCCATGCAGACAGTCACACAGGAATCTATAAGAGTAGTGAAGTTGCATGGTGTCACCGAACAGGAAACTAGTTTACAAATACACTTGGAGACACAAAGGCAGACTTGCTTAGGACATTATTATTCAAAGCCTAGGGCAATCTGCTTCAGCTTGAAAAGGCAGCACTGGCTGGGCATGTAGCTAATTCAATTAGCAACAGGAGGTTTAATCTAGTCTTAAAAACAAGTTTTGTGGGACAAGATACAACCGCAGACCTTATATGTTAAAGCATTGGAACTAAATGCCAATACCAATACATTAATAATACCAGCATACCTGCTGATCTTTGGGAATAGAGGAGACAGATCTGTGAAAAAGCTGACGATCTGTGACAGGTCTAATTTAAAATCTTAATAATACCCAAGTACCGTATTTATCAGCGTATAACACGCACTTTTTTCCCCTTAAAATAAGAGGAAAATCGTGGGTGCGTGTTATACGCCGATCCCCGCTATTTTGTGATCTGTCAGAGCGATCGCCGCCGACATTCACATAGCTTGTATTTTTAAACATGGCGCCGCGGAGTTTGGAGGGACTCGGCGGCGCTCGTTCAGCTGAACGAGCGCCGCCGAGGACACAGTGACTGGGCGGAGCCGAGATACACATAGCCGAGGCTTCTCGGCTATTCTCGGCGCTGTTCACAGTCCCACCCAGTCCCGCCATTGGACCTGTGTTATGTCCATCATAGGGACTGGGCGTGACTGTGAACGCCCAGTCACTGTGTCCTCAGCGGCGCTCGTTCAGCTGAACGAGTGCCCCCGAGTCCCTCCGAACTCCGCGGCGCCATGTTTAAAAATACAAACTAAACATTTGTATGTCGGCGGCGACAAGGCTGCACGGACCACTGGGGACAAGGCTGCACTGGGGACAAGGCTGCACTGACAAGGCTGCACTGGGGCAAAGCTGCACTGGACACTGGGGAAAGGCTGCAGATGAACACTGATAAGGCTGCATTGATGGGCATTTAAATGTAAGTTTTTTTTCCTTAAAATTCCCTCCTAAACTTGGGGTGCGTGTTATACGCCGGCGAGTGTTATACACCGATAAATACGGTAATTCTTAACACTCAATGTAGTAACACTGACATACATGTAGGCGAAGGGAGGGGTGAGATTGCAGTGAGACTGCAGCCCAGAGACAGCACACCTCAGGTCCGCTGTGACCAACAGTTGTTTTGTTGTTTTATTTTCCACTTGTTTGAAGATTGCTTGGAGATTGATATGATCCACACATGATTTCTGCTGTTTTATCTTTGGTAAAATTTGAGTGCATCAGTTGAAGATTGCAGTGGTTTTAATAAATGTTATTTGCTGGTTTACACTATTAGAGCACTTTATTTTCTTACATGTGGATCTATGTAACAACTATAGTCCTGGACACCGATTATTCCATTTACCCCTGAGTGTGGTAAAACAAGTGTTTTTTACCTTGCATGAAAGTGCTGGCATTGTAACTCGGTGAGTGCATTTCTGGAGGGTGTGATTCACTGAACACAGGGGTGAGGTGGAAGACACACGAAGACACTTGAATGTATGCAGCTGATATTACACTAGATGTGGTCACAAGCAGTTCCTCTTGGATGGATCTGATATATATGGACTATTATGTGATGTTTTGATATGTCACAGCATGGAGTGCAGTGATTTCACATAGTGTTTCACTTGTATGTCACAGATAAACACAATTAATAGATTTTGTTACTTGGATTTTTAGATTGATAGCACTACTTATTTGTCACGTGTTAAACACAAATAGGAGGGTCTCACCACTATTGTGCTAACACAGAATTTTGGTCACACAATATTTTAGCGCCCCATATTTATCCCATATGCCTTCAGGTGATTATTGGGTCATCAGTGGCATGTAGGACTAAATATTTTGTATGTATGGTGAGTATTTTGCAGCTCTCATTTGTTTTTGAAAATTAAGAAAAGACAAGAAAAAATTTTTTTTTCTTTATTCAATTTTCAAAACTTTGTGACAAAAAGTAAGGTCTGCAAAATACTCACTATGCACTATACTCACTAACGCATGTTTGAGCAATATATCATTTAGTGACAACTTTGTGCAAAAAAAAAAATTGTCTCTTTCCCGCAACTTGTGTCACAATATAAAATATTCCATGGACATGCCTCTCAGCAAATACCTTTCGGTGTCTACTTTCCAAAATGGGGTCATTTGGGGGGGGGGGTTTGAACTGTCCTGGCATTTTATGCACAACATTTAGAAGCTTATGTCACACATCACCCACTCTTCTAACCACTTGAAGACAAAGCCCTTTCTGACACTTTTTGTTTACATGAAAAAATTATTTTTTTTGCAAGAAAATTACTTTGAACCCCCAAACATTATATATTTTTTTAAAGCAAATGCCCTACAGATTAAAATGGTGGGTGTTTCATTTTTTTTTTCACACAGTATTTGCGCAGCGATTTTTCAAACGCATTTTTGGGGGAAAAAACTCACTTTTTAAAATTTGAATGCACTAAAACACACTATATTGCCCAAATGTTTGATGAAATAAAAAAGATGATTTTAGGCCGATACCAAACATGACATGCTTTAAAATTGCGCACAAACGTGCAGTGGCAACAATATAAATACATTTTTAAAAGCCTTTACAGGTTACGACTTTAGATTTATAGAGGAGGTCTACTGCTAAAATTACTGCCCTCGATCTGACCTTCGCGGCGATACCTCACATGCATGGTGCAATTGCTGTTTACATTTGACGCCAGACCGACACTTGCGTTCGCCTTAGCGCGAGAGCAGGGGGGACAGGGGTGCTTTTTTTTTTCTTTATCTTATTTTTAAACTGTTCCTTTCATTTTTTTTTTTTTTAGATCATTTTTATTGTTATCTCAGGGAATGTAAATATCCCCTATGATAGCAATAGGTAGTGACAGGCACTCTTTTTTGAAAAAAATTGGGGTCTATTAGACCCTAGATCTCTCCTCTGCCCTCAAAGCATCTGACCACACCAAGATCGCTGTGATAAAATTCTTTCCCAATTTCCCAATGGCGCTGTTTACATCCGGCGAAAGTCATAAAATGCTCGTAGCTTCTGGTTTCTTAGGCCATAGAGATGTTTGGAGCCACTCTGATCTCTGATCAGCTCTATGGTCAGCTGGCTGAATCACCGGCTGCATAATCAGGTTCCCTGTTGAGACAGGAGAGCCAGAGAAAAACACGGAAGACGGTGGGGGGGGAGGGCATTCCCTCCCACTGCTTGTAAAAGCAGTCTAGAGGCTAATTAGCTGCTGGGATTGCTTTTACATGAAAGCCGACCACTGGCTGAAAAGAATGATACCAAGATGATACCTAAACCTGCAGGCATCATTCTGGTATAACCACTCAAAGTCGTGAATGGCGTACCTGAAGACAAAAAAATGGTTAACAATAAAGCACAGTAAACGGTAAAGTATAAAAAAATTGCATACCTGAAAAGCAAACATGATAAAACATAATAACAATAAAACATTGCAGAATAGAATACAGTAAAAAAGAGCAGAACAATAGAGAGAGAATAGAGAGAGAACAATAAAACGACAACTATTTTTTTTATTTTATACTTGTTTGTTTTTTTTACACTTTTTTTTGTAACTGTAACTTTTATAACTGTAACCGGTTCCAGGTTCAGGTCTCTCAAAATGCGATGGCATCTTGGGAGACCCTGTGAAAGTGTGCCTAGTCTGTGCAATGCTGTACCCTACGCTAATACTCAACTAGTAAATGGTAGCGTTCAAAACATTCACCGATGCAAAGACCAGGATTGTCAGGACAGGAGGGACAATAATAGCGGGTGTCACACCTATATCCGCGCTTGCTGCAGACACAACATCTTTTTTGGGGGGTTCGTTGGGTAGGGGTACTCGGGAGGACATAAAGAAAATGCCTCTCATGCAGCCGACTGCATTTGGTTGGGGATGTGAATGGGGGAAGTACGGGCGCTGCAGAAGTGGTGGGTTCCCAATTAGGATTGGCGAATGCAGCAGGAAGGGCATTATGGGCACGACGGGCCTGTTTGTCTTCTTCTTGGTGGCAGCAGGACACTACTTGTGCTTGCCACCTCACCAGCTTGAACTGCACTTATTGGACTCGCCACGTCACCAAGTGTTACTGCAGTGCTGGTTTGACTATGACCGGGGTGTACTAGGCCGCTGGTGCTTGCCTGTTCACCAAAACGCTACCAAAAAAACTATTATCGATCACAGGGATCAGGCCTGACTCTGTGAACGCTGCAGTTATGTGTTTAGTGTTTTGTAAGTGACAGTGATCGATTGATACTGCACTTGGGTGGGCTGGGCCGGGCGGAGGGGCAAAACGCAGGGGCTAGCAGGTATCTGGGCTGATCCCGCTAACACTGCGTTTTTGGGAACCCTAAACTGCTGGGGATGCTAGTATAGATCTGATCGGATCAGATATTGATCCGTTCAGATACTATACCACTAAGGGAGGTGTATGGTGCGTGCGTGGGTGTTAGCGGTACTGGCGCTAATCTGACGCTGCCTGGGGCGACGCATATCACCGCCGGGCGATCAGGGGGCTAAACTTTTATTAGGTAATAAATGACGGGTGCCCTGTCATTATAAAAAATAAACAAACTAACCAGCGTCACCCGTAACAGTTATACGGTGATCAGTGGTGAAAGGGTTAACTAGGGGGCAATCAAGGGGTTAAAACACTTATTAGATAGTATATGGGGGTCAGGTTAGAGATATTTAGCATACAGTAAACATACAGAACATTTTCTTTCTTAGATGTTTTACCAGAGCACTTTTTCCAATACCAAAAAATTGTTTGACGTCAAACTAAATGTTACCACGTGGATTTTATGTATGGTATACAATTACTATAAAAAGCTATTATTCACCATGATTAAAAATGAGCAGCTCAAAAAAAACTAAATTTTTTTATAAGTTCCCCTTTGTCTTGCAAGACAGTTATACTTCACCATACTGAGCACATTGGAAAACTTCTTCAAAAAACAGTTTCTTCTATGGAAAAAAAGATTACTGTTAATACTCACATATAAATATACATTATTAGGAGGTATATTACTTTCCTTTTTTTTTTTTTTTTTTTTTTATTTACAGTTCACTCAGCTCACTTAATTTGCATGACAATACAGCTGTTCACACACAAGCCATGCAATTTAACCCGTGTCAAAGAAAAGGGGGGGGGGGGCTCGTTGCTCCTTTAAACTATAAAACACCATTCCTTATTTTTAAACTTTAATCATTAGTGAAAAATGTTTTTTTTTTACGTCACTAATCTTTTAACATTTTACGTTAATTATTTTTATCAATTTTATTAAATGTATTGGGTATGACTCCAATGACCACATGATTAGCCACCCTTGCAAGTATTTAACGATTTTCTGCTCACAGTATTTAGATTATCTTTTCTTTTAGAATAAGCAAATATATTATTTTATGTTTTCTTTTTCATATTAAATTGACCACAGTGCAAAATGACTACACATTGCACACGATTTTACAATTTTAAGTATTTTTTTTTTTTATACCCAAATTATATAGATCAAATTATTCATGATTTTTAAGTCAGAAATACAATTTTTAGTATTTTTAAGGTCACACTTTACAGACAAAATATTTTTCTTGCTTCTAAAAGTTGCAATGACCAACATTCAACTGAATTGTTACCTGTAATTGTCCATGTGTCCCATCACTTTAAAACATACATAACAAACACAAAACAAATCATCATGCCACCCATATTCATACTGTGTTACTATTATTTCACATTCATCAGTCCCTACCCTCAAGGAGCTTACAATCCTAAGGTCCCCAACTCACATTCATACATACACTGGGGACAATTTAGACAGGATCCAATTAACATACCAGCATTTCTCCAGAGTGTAGGAGTACCCGGAAGAAACCCATGCAGGTACAGGGAGAACACGCAAACTTCATGTATGTAAAGTCGTGGTTTGGATCAACTGTTTTGCTGATACAGCACTTTGGGTGTATTAATACAACTAACATGACATAACAATCCATGGATCTCACACACATATATACAACAAACATAACTCTCACACTTAGCCAACTACACCCTGTAGACAAAAATCTTCCTCTAATAAAGCTGCACTTTCCCTTCTCTTTTTTTTATAAGTTCACTCATCTATAATGGGCTCTAATCCATATGTCTACTTAGGTCATTATAAGTGCGCTGGGTGGTAGGGTATAATGTGCTTGCAGTTATTTTAGCAATGTTATTATTAGGTTCAAATTCATATACAGGACAATAAGTTTCTTTCATTTCCTTTTTTCAACATTTTTGTCATTTGTTTTAGCCTTCTAGTGGTGCAAAACCCCTGTGTGCTTTGGTTCCATTCCTTGAGGGACTCGGCCACTCCTGTTCCCAAAGGAGCTCCTGGTGGGATCACACAGATCCCAATCTGGGGTGTACTCAGTGGTACAATTCCCTATCTCTGAGGGTAGACATCCCTCCGCTCAGCACAGGTGGAGCTTGAGTATGGGGAAGGCATGTAATTACACAGAGAGAGTGAGGAGAAGTTGGGGTAAAGCAGAGGGTGTATGCTGGGAGGGGCCACCACATTAGGGGCCACGCATTTTGTGTACGATATTGGAAGGTTTCATAAGATCCTTGGGAAGGTTGAGGCGGGATGTACACTTGGAGGCTGGGTTGGTACTGGGGACTGAGCCTCTGCTACTTTCTATTGGAGGATGAGGGTTATGAAAAGCGGAAGGTCTGTAGGGCTGTCCATACAGGATAAAAGGAGCCAGGTCATGAGGGTAGGCTTCCTGGTGGGTGGCCACCGTATTCTGCAGCTTTGTGGCTTCGGCAGGAATCCGGCTCACATTCACTGTCCAGTAGTTGTCTTTAGGCTGCGGCTTCAGCGGATCTTTCAGGACCTGCAAAGAGGGAGAAGACGTTAGAGGCGTAAGCCAGCACAGCAGATTCACACAAATTATTACAGGTCAGGGTAACAAAACCTTGTGACCTATTTATAATGATCAGAAAAGTCATTTCTCAGAATCTGCACCTATTTTTAAAAATTGGTTACTTTTACTTGGCTACAATATGTAGTAAATGAGCAAATTCTAAAAAACCAACAGCGATGAAAAATGGCTAAATTAAAGTAGAACTCTTTGCTTTATATAGAGTGGGAGATGGTTGGGTCCCCCATCGAGTGTGTAATAAGAAAACTTAGAGCTGTAAGACTCACTGGTGTCTCACGCAGCTAGCGGGTACCGCCATCCAAAGAGCTTATCCCGGCACCAGGGAAAATACTCAGAAGCAGCCGATGGGATACCACACATTGGAAACAGCCAGAATATAAGAAGGTGAGATCCAGCTTCAACCCAGGCTCCTCCCAGGCCACGCCCAACTGACACATTTCGCCATGCCCACAGGGCTTAGCCATAGAGGTCTATAACCAAGCCCTGTAGATGGGGTGAAGCACGTCAGCTGGGCTTTGCCTGGGGAGGAGCTTTGGGCTAAAGGCGCATCTCACCACCTTATATGATTTTTATGTTTGGGTGAAATATAATATAAGGCTCCCTGAGTCTGCAGGATAGTTCATAATGCTTAGGAAAAGTTGTTACTTTTCCTTTCACTGCGCTTTGCAACGCTGCATAGACACTTCAAACAGAAAGTTTTGCTGAAGTATTAAAACAATAGCGTAAAAATAAAATGGATTTAAAGAAAAAAAAAAGTTGATCATGAAAGAATTTAAAGGAAAGTTCCCCTCCTGCTTGGAAGGTTGGGTGGCACTGTGGGAGGTAAAGGGATTTGCAGCTGACTTAAGACCCGGGGGGAGCCACAGCCCTGCAGCAGGCCATGGCCTTGTGGTTGAGAACCATAGAGGAACCTCAAAAATGACTATATTTATATATGATTCACACTTACCAGAATAAACACATGGGTTGATTTACTAAAACTGGAGAGTACAAAATCTGGTGCAGCTCTCCATAGTAACCAATCAGCTTCTAATTTCAGCTTGTTCAGTAAAGCTTTGACATTAAAACCTGGAAGCTGATTGGTTTCTATGCAGAGCTGCACCAGATTTTGCACTCTCCAGTTTTAGAAAATCAACCCCCATAGAACTGGCCACTGGTGATAACCTCTGCATAGGCCTTAACAAAGTCTAAGCTTAGTTAAAGAAAAAAAAAAAACTCTTGCCAACAGATTTTTCATCCCAAAGTAATTCAGATCTTTACAGCGCTCTGGAAGAGTTCTATCACCACATATCAAAATTGTAGCTCAGCACGCTCTCGTATTATCACATTTGCGTCGTGATTTTGGGACTATCCTGCAAGAGCCATAAGAGCCAATCACCACCATCACATCCTAGGAGCAACAAGATCTTTGGGTTACCATTGTGATCCCAGCACAAAACCTGGAAGCAAAACTTATTTTTGGGCATTTTGGATGGAGTGGAGATTTTTTTTTACGTTTTTCTGTCTTTTCCCCTTTCCTTCAAGTAAAATGAAATCTCCCCAAAGGGAGGCAAATCCCAAGTTAGACATTTGCCACTGGAACAATTGTCTTCATTAGAAGGCTTCCCCTGTTTTGGTGACAGCCCAATATTTTGGCTTTTCCAATCACTTTCATACTTTGGGGGGGTCTCAGGGTAAATCTCCCCAGCTGGGACACTGACCGCAATAAAGACTAAAATAAAATGAACCCCGAGAAAGAAGAAAGAAGAAAGAATTTTAAAAGGAGCAGGAGGGAAAATCTCTCTGAAGAGCAACTTACAATGTGGTGTCCATTCAGGAAAGTTTATCCGTCCCAAAACCGATTGTTAAAAGCAATAGAAAATTTGAAGTGCTTTTGAAAGACAGACATTGACATTCAACACATCGAATATACTAATCAAAATCTTCATATGAAGGTTTGTACAAATTACAAATGTTTGTTTGGAAATCTACTGGTGTATGGCCGGCTTTAGATAATTGTCACTGGAACAGCTTCTCCATTGGATGATTTCACCTCTGTACCTGTCTGGGTGACCAGTCAAAATTTTGGATTTTTCTTCACTTTGATTTCTGTTGGAACGTATCACAATCATGAATTTAAAATGAGAAACAAAGTGTAAAAAAAGTACCCAGATGATCAGTTAAAACAGTGGTTGTCAACTTGCAAAGGAAAGGGGCATCAAATGCAGCCCCCAATATCTCCAAGAGGCAAAAATATATTTATTACATTTAATGCTACAGAAAATGATCACTAGACAAGACTTACTCGAGCAAATGTTCAGAGAATGTTCTACTAGAGCAGCAGTCTCTAAACTTTGGCCCTGGGGCCAGATGCGGCCCTTTGCTTGCCTTTATCTTGCCTTGGGGCACTATTCCATCCACTGACACAAAAAATGGGGCATAATTCTTTTCGCTGACACCAAGGATGGCGCACTATTCCTCCTACTGACAGACCATCAGAGACTAGAAAAATGTTGCATGAGACCACTGGACATTACTACAGTTAAGGAACCCTTTACAAATCAGTGCTCCCTGTACTGACTACCGGGGCAAAGGGCTGCACTTCAAGCACCAGAGGGCCACAGGTTGGGCACCAGGGAGTTAGAAGAAAAAAAAATGATATATAGAATGAATGTCCAACACAGATCTGTCCCTACTCAACATTGCAACAATGTAAATGTCATCAAGTCAATGTGCATGTATGGAGAGAAATGTTGGTTCCAAATATATTTATTTTTTACTCAAAATTACAATACCAGCTGGAAAATTCCAATGTCCAGTATAGAATAGGTTTTTATATGTGTGAGTCCATTCTGTGCTGGATAAATATGGCCTTTAGATTCACTTCTTCTGGTCCCCATAATATCCGACCATACAATCTTTGAACTATCAACTTTAGATAAAACAAAAAAAAAGTAATATGAGAACCTACCTAATCTATCCAATGAATTTGTATTCAATCAGGCAGGCCCTTACACTACATCATGGGTGCTCAACCTGTGGCCATCCAGATGCTGCAGAACTACAAGTCCCATGAGGCACTGCAAAGATGATATTTACAAGCATGACTCCCAAAGGCAGAGGCATGATGGGCATTGTAGTTTGGCAACAGCTGGAGGGCCACAGGTTGAGTACCCATGCACTACATAGTTGTTGGTAGATCTAGGGTTGCCACCTCATCCCTTTAAACCCAAACACATATGAATTACACAGGTTCTGATGTTAATTTAATGCATATAAGGCACCAAGTGAGTTTTATTGCCACGTTAATCAGCCACAGAACCTGTGTAATTAATATGTGTTTGGTTTTAAAGGGATGAGGTGACAACCCTAGGTAGATCTAAAAGGAGATTTTACAATCAGATTCCCGCACGTGGTTAGCTTTAGGGTCACCAAACATGTTACAATTTGACCATACAAATGTTGCCCAATAAACTTTAGATTTACTAAAACTATATAAGAACCTACCTGATCTATCCAATTTGTATCCAATCAGGAAGGCCCTTACACTAGATAGTTGTTGGATCTAAAGGATATTGTACAGATTGTAACAAATGTGTTGATTCTTAGAAGAATTCTCAGTTCACCATCACACAAGAACGTGGAATATTGATGGCCAATGTGACGAACCTGACACCATTCCTGTTAGGGTTACTAGTCCAAGGACATTTGTGAAAGAGACTTTACATTCCATGCCTGGAGTAGTCTGACTTCTAAGTCTGAACCCTGTTTGCAGTAATTAGCATATGACAGAAGCCTTAAGTAACCCATCAGGCCCCCATTGCTTTCTTGAGGTGTCCCATCAACCCTTCACCCCCCCCCCGCATAAAGCCCCGTACACACGATCCAAAAAATGCTGCATTCAAAACGATCGTATGATAATCGGAATGTTAGTACAAAGCTTTCAAGAGCCAATCAGGACAGTTCATCCGATATTATTCTGTCAGACATGCACGGAATTTTTCGTACGATGCCAGATCGTACGATTTTCATTTAATCAGTACACCTATCGTTCGAAAATGCAATACAAACGCATTACAACACATGACATCACTTCCGAATTTTTATTCTGTCGTACAGGAATTTGTGACTTTAGTAAACTCAGATTCAATGTGAGATTAACATGCAAAAAAAATAAAAACGATCATTCGTCTGATAATTGGATCGTGTGTACCGGGCATTACTCCAACCTTCATTTACATCTTAACAACCCCAACAATGGTGAACGATCTCAGTGTACATCACACCCTTCCAAACATCACAACTGCCCTTTCAGTGGCATCACTAGGGTTGGTGTCACCTGGTGCGGTAAAACATGGTGTCACCACCCCCTGTCTATCCTGTCCAGTGCGATGCAGGCAGTCCACAGTCACAGGGCGCACCCCAAACCGGTCCCTGTAAAATGATAGTATAGGATGGTATAGTGGCAGGTTAGGGTAATGTAGGGCACTTTAGGGGGTATAGGACAGGTTAGGGGGATAGAGAAGGTTGGGGTCGTATAGGGTAGGCATGAGCTTCGTGTTCGAGTCGAACCCAAGGTACCCATGGTACTGCACATCAGCCCTGTGTAGTGTGTTCCGAAAGAAAAAAAAAAAAAGAAAAGATTTGATTTAAGTTAGATAGAGTAGGCAGGTTGAGTCAGTTAGCTGCACTCAGAGATATATTATATTATATTTAATATATTTCAGTTTAGCTAGATCCTATTCTTCTCTTCCTAATATACTGACAGGCAGGCATTTTTCCAGTTACTGTACTGTGTACCCTGCACAGTTACACCTACAGTATAGCTACCTGAAGACAAGTGCAGGGGTTATCATACTAATACTACAGGCAGGCATTTGATTCTGCTAACTGCAGTATAATCAAATATAATATACATACACACACACACACACACACACACACACCAGTTTTGTGCAGCTCACTACAGGCCAATAGTATGTCTGGAAGGCCAACAAGGAGAGGCAGACAGTCACAAGCCAATAAAAGGGCAAGCAGGCTCTGTGTCTAAAGGCAACAGTGCTGGTCGTGGACACGGTGCATCCTCATCAGCACATGGCCGTGGGACACTCTTGGCCTTTTTTTTTTCAACAGCTGGCTGTTTTGAGCCGCAACATGCGGAATACTTGGTCAAGTGGATGACCAAGCCGTCCTCATCCTCTCTCACTCAGGGTAGTTTGTCTGGCAAAGCAGCTGCCAACGTGGCCTCTTCCCTCGGCTCAATGGCATCAGTGACTCCTTCCCCAGCCCCACCATGTCCTCCTGAGGAGTCCCTCGAACTGTTTGACCACAGTGTTGGGTACATGCTCCAGGAGGATACCCAGTGTTTTGAAGGCTCTGATGATGGTACTGAGCTACATGAAGGCAGTAACGTGAGCCCGGACAGAGGGGGTGCCCAAGAAGGACAGCAATCTGGCAGTTATGTTCCCCCTGCTACAGCATACTGCCAAGTTTGCTCCAGTGAGGAGGAGAAAAATAAATAAAGGAAGGAACATACATCACCAACGAGGCAGGATGCCCTCCAGGGGCCAGCCTAAGGGCAGCACACTGACTGCATCACACCACAGAGCTCCTCTTGTGCTG
This sequence comes from Aquarana catesbeiana, assembly GCF_042186555.1. NCBI lineage: Eukaryota > Metazoa > Chordata > Amphibia > Anura > Ranidae > Aquarana > Aquarana catesbeiana. The sequence continues at coordinate 634,171,744 of NC_133328.1, forward strand.
TCTCTGCGCATTATTCCAAAAGTTCTTTGGTGTGGGCCTTTGAGACGAGTGCATCAGATTGCACCATTGCTATTTGCAACATATGTCTCAATGGTTTCTCGCATGGCCAAAACATCTCCCGCTTGGGCACCACATGCTTGACCAGACATGTGTTCACCTGCCATGCAGTTCATTGGCAAGCGTACCTAAAAGACCCACACCAAAGAAGAGGACCTCTCCTTGCTCCTCATCAGCTGGGATCTCAAACCCCTCTATACCTTCAGTCCTCTCTGAGACCTGCACTGAGGGGAATGAAGGTGTAGAATTAGGTGTGTCACAGCCAAGTACTTGCGGCAATCTGCTATCGGTACACCGACGTCAGATTGTACCAGGCAAATTTCCCTGCCCCAGCTGCTGCACTGCAGAAAGAAGTTCACTCCCAGCCATCCACATGCCCAGCACTTGAATGCTAGCTTGGCAAAATTGCTAGCACTTCAACTGCTTCCTTTTCAGTTGGTAGACTCTGCCCCCTTCCGTGAGTTTGTGGAACGTGCGGTTCCTCAGTGGCAGGTTCCCAAACATCACTTTTTCTCACGGAAGGCGATTCCGGCTCTCTACCGGCATGTGGAAGGCAATGTCTTGGCCTCGCTGGACAGGGCGGTCAGTGGGAAGGTGCATATTACCGCTGAATCATGGTCCAGTAGGCATGGATAGGGATGTTACCCAAGTATCACAGCGCATTGGGCGATTCTGCTGGCAGCTGGGGAGGATGCAGGACAAGGTGCAGTAGTGTTGGAGGTTGTTCCACCACCATGCCTCCAAAATGCCAGTACTGGTGATTCTGATACCTCTCTCCTCCACCTCGTCTTCTTTCTCCATGGCTTCTTCCTGTGCTTTGTCCTCGGAACCAGCGGTGCTCCGTAGGCGTTCAAGGGGCTACGCAAGTACGCAGGCCAAAAGATGCCATGCGGTGCTTGAGCTGGTGTGCTTGGGGGACAGGAGCCACACTAGGGCAGAGATTGTCAGCTCTGCAGGGGCAGGTTCAGAGGTGGTTGACGCCACGCCAACTTAAGGCAGGAATGGTGGTTTGCGACAATGGCACCAACCTCCTCTCTGACCTCCGACAGGGACAACTGACCCATGCGCCCTGTTTAGCTCACGTCCTTAACTTGGTGGTGCAGTGGTTCTTGGGCAGGTACCTGGGCTTACAAGATGTCCTGAGGCAGGCCAGGAAAGTCTATGTGCATTTCCGCCAGTCATATAATGCCAGTGCTCGGCTGGCAGACCTCCGAAAGGAATTTAACCTGCCCAGGAACCGCCTAATCTGTGACATGCCCACCAGGTGAAACTCAACATTGGCCATGCTACAGCAGCTGCACACGCAGCAGAGGGCCATCAATGAGTACCTGTGTGACTATGGCACCAGGACAGGGTCAGGGGAGATTGTCCCCCCCCCACGCCAGTGGGCCATGATCAGGGATGCATGCACTGTCCTGTCACCATTTGAGGAGGCCAAAAGGATGATGAGCAGTGACAGTGCATGCATCAGTGACACTTTCCCCCTTGTCCACCTGTTGGAGCACACACTGCGTGGAATAATGGACAGGGCACTTGAGGCAGGAAGAGGAGGACTTCCTTAGCTCTCAAGGCCCCCCTTTATCCAGACAGTGTTCCTGCGTGCCCACTGATCACACAGGAAGAGGATGAGAAGGAGGAGGATTGTGTCAGCATGGAGGTAGAGCCCGGCACTCAGCATCAGTCTTTAAGGGATTTTTTACAGTCCCAAGAAACCCATGGACTTGTACGTGGCTGGGAGGAGGTGGCTGCGGATCATGTTGTCCTTAGTGACCCAGAGGACTCCGGACCGAATGCCTCAGCAAACCTATGCTGCATGGCCTCCTTGATCCTGCGGAAGGATCCTTGTATTCGTAGTATCAAGGAAAGGGATCAATACTGGCTGGCAACACTTCTGATCCACGTTACAAGGGTAAGGTTGCGGACATTATCTTGCCGTTGCAGAGGGAGCAAAGGATGGAACATCTTTGGGAGGCCTTGCAGAAAGGTCTGTGCAATGCGTTCCCAGAGACTGGGAGGTTACAAACTCCTGTTCCTGGACAACGTTTTGCTGAGGCTTCGGTCAGTCAAAGAAGGAGCAGTGGAGAAGGTGGCCGTCTGACCGATGAGTTCAGACAATTCAGGGTGCGTCTGTCCACTGACACGGTCGATCGACTGACCTTCATAAAAATTAATCAGTCTTGGATCACCACCAGCTACCAAGCACCTGATCCTGATGTAACCAAATAATTTTTTTGGAAGTGTTAGATCTCTTCAAGACTGCCTATGCTGATGCTGAGTGACTATACTGTTATGCTGAGTGATTATTCTCTTCCTCCTCAATGATCATGCTGATAGCTTGTAACAACATTTTTGGTTCTGGGCGCTGCCACCAGTGGCTAAGGCCCAATTTTTTAGCCCCTGTTTAACAAGGGCGTGTAATTACAATTCTTGATCCAATATTTCACAGCAGGGCCCGTTCCAGCACCCAAGAGTAACTGAGGACTTACAGTGTTGTGACACCAGCACCACCAAAGGCCCAATTTTTCTGCCCCTATTCAACAGGTGAATGTAATTGCAATTCTTTATCTAATATTTCACAGCAGGGCCCTGTGAGAGCTTACAGTGTTGTGGCAACACCAACACTTAAGGCCACAATTTCTGTAGAGTATATAGGGCAGGCCCCTACTTTTAGACATCCAACTTACAAACGACTCCTACTTGCAAACGGAAGGAGACAACAGGAAGTGAGATGAAATCTACCCCTAGGAAGGGAAATTCTCTCTTGTAAGAGTTAATATGGGAAAAAATTTTCTCCTCTCCACTGATGCTTTATCACCAATCCTTGTTTCACTAAAAAACCCCAAAATTTTCTAAAAACATTTGTCATTGGGACAGAAAGTGAGGTGAAATCTTCTGAAGGGGAGCACAGGCAGCAAAACAAATGTCACAGGGGTGATAACCCTTCCCTAGGTTTTCCAAAAAGCTTAGATTTTTTGGATGGAGCTAAACACGTAAAAAATGTACCAGTTCAAAATTACAAACAGATTCTACTTAACAACAAACCTACAGTCCCTGTCTTGTTTGTACCGCCTGTATACTGCTGTTCAGAGTACATAGGGCCTGGTGGCCCCACGCCTTTTCTTTTTATAATTTGGGTGCGGGGTTCCCCTTAATATCCATACAAGACCCAAAAGGCCTGGTAATGGACTGGGGGGTACCCATGCCATTTGTCTCACTGATTTTCATCCATATTGCCTGGACCCGACATTACATTAAAGCCGCAAGCAGTTTTAAATGACTTTTAGTCCTTTAAAAATGTAATTTTGTGCAGGGACTGTTCTAAGCATGGGAAACATGCACCACTTTACAGACATACTATAGACACCCCCCCCCCCCCCCCCGGTACGATATTTAAAGGAATATTTCACTTTTTTTTTACTTTAAGCATCATTAAAATCACTGCTCCCCCCCAAAAAAAAGTCTGTTTTTAAACCTTTTTTTTGCATTGATAAAATGTCCCCAGGGGCAGGACCCGGGTCCCCAAACCTTTTTAGGACAATACCATGCAAATTAGCACTTTTGATTTCGAATGTTCGAGTCCCATAGATGTCAATGGGGTTCTAACGTTCGTGCAAATTTTTGGTCTGTACCGAACCGGCGGGTGTTCGGCTCATCCCTAGTATAGAGCAGGTTGGGGGTGGTACAGGGCAGTTAAATTGTAATTTTATTTACACATTTCTGTAGAATTTCCATACTAATTACATGGAGTAAAAATTGAATAAGATATTATTTATGGTATTAAGGTTTGAACATTAGCACTACAGACACAGGTTTAGCCTTTGCGTATACAACGTCTTTATAAATAAAACCAAAATCTTGGAGGGAGAGGGCAACGTGGGAGCCCCCAAAGTTGCATAACCCAAATGTATGCAAAAATAGGAAGTTTCCCCAGGGGTTTTTTAGCAGCAGTTGATGTAAAAAATTGTTTGTTTAACAGACAATAATAATTTCAAATGAACAATAATAAATCATCCATATAGGTAGTGCGACACAAAAACAAACATGGAACTTCACTCATAGCAAGGAACACCCTATGTACAAGCATGGTTTGCCAATTGTATTCGACCCTTGCAATTTTTCGGTCTCTTCAGGGGGATTTAAATTCTAGGAAAATATCAAAGTATCTAATTAAAGTCATTGGACAATATAAAAAAAAAAAAATGTAAGTATAGCATTTCGAATTGAGCAAAGTTATATCTCCATACACATAGGGGTATAGTTACCAATGGGTGGATGAAGACATGAGGATGTATCACACAAACCAGCATTGCAGGATTGTAGTTGTCCAAAGATCCCATCGCTGCCGCACATCCCCCCCGCTTCCTCCGGGTGGGCGCATAGTCCACCGAGCTTGCAGGGGGCCACGTTCTAGGACCTGGAGAGGAGGATGGGGTAAAACACCTGCAGATGGACATGCAAAGACTTTTTGTAAGTAGTCATTTAGATAATGTTGGATGAGTGTATAGAAGTGTGTGGCAGCTGTAGGCTGGTTGTTATTTAGTCACTAGTGGATTCATGTTATAGAAAAATTAATTAAGTTAAACATAACATAGCATAGTTTATTTGTTAGTTGGATTGGTTATAAAAAGGGTTGGACAGCAGTGAAGAAAGGTTGGGTGGGGGATGGGGTGTAGTGATGTGATTAGTGAAGTGAAAGTGCATGATGTGGGATTGACTGATGATGGGGCAAAACAGGTGTAAAAGTGGGAAAAAAAAATAAAAAATAAAAAAAAACCCACACAAACCACACACCACTAAAAACAAGTGTTAAAAGTGTAAACAGTTGTATATGTGAAGTGAGAAGAAAAGGGGGAATAAGTTGAATAAAATGAAATGATGAAAGTGAGATGGATTTAGGTGCCAAAAAACAAGTGATGTGACACTGAATAGTATATACGGTACATAAGGTAAGAGGATATGACTAAGGTTTTTACTACATAGGGATGATGGTGTAAGGTGAAAAAAAAAAATCACAATGTTGGAAAATGAAAATAAATAGGTATAACACAAGTACATAGATTAGCCAGTCAAACAGCATTCCAAAAAGCTGCACTTACCAAGCACTCCATCAGTTTTGTATTAGTATATGACAGCATTACCAGGGAACACCTCAGGATCTCCTGGGAGCTGTGGGGTTTTAAAGTGTCTGCATGATTGTCCATTGTCTGCAGGTGTCAGGCCCCTCCCCATCCACCCTCCCATTGGGTCTGCGGCACCAAAAAAGTGATGTCCACGTGGTCCCCTCGGTGCTCCAGAAGGCATGGCCCCGGTATGAGTCATCGCCTCTGACGCAAAAGCGCAACGTCATTGACAGTCCAGTGGAGATGACGGGACGCTGCTGGCATGGAGAGGGCTCCCCACAGTGTACCAGGGGGGACTCAACTGTAGAGAAACACTCATTGGGGAGAATCGCAGAATGCATCCACGTCTCCCCACCGTGCCAGGAAGCGTGATGGAAAAGAGGCACCCACCCAATGTCGCAGGGCTGAACACAGCGGCCCACACCGGGAGGATGGACAGAGTAAAACACTGCAATGCATGCAAAGTGATGAACAAAATAAAATGATTTACAAATATTCGTATATTGTATATAGGTATATAGTTGGTTGGCAGAGCCAAGGGCATATACAGTGCCATCAAATAAATGAAAAAAGTGGGGGGAGAAAAAGAAAATCGCTTTTTGCACCCAAGAAAAAGGATTTGCTCCTATGCTCAAACAGGGATTCCACATGTCTGAGCCAATTGCAGGTGCCTTTCATTATAGGCTATTAACGCTTGGTATGTGTCCCTTCATTGTCACCTCAAGGGTGACTGGAGGAAAATACCTGCATTGTATATATTAAAATATTCAAGAAATTAGCGATATGCCTTGGCTCGTATCAGGGCTCACATGTCTTGAAGGGGGAAGAACGGGTGTTTAGCCAACCAATTAGTATATATAGAAGGGAAAAACACAATGTGGGAGCCCCCAAAGCTTCATAACCCAAATGTATACAAAAAATAGGAATTTTCCCCAGGGGTTCTTTAGCAGCAGAGAATTTGCATAAAAGTAGTTGATTTTAAATGAACAATAATAAATCATCCATATAGGTAGTGTGACACAAAAACAAACATGGAACATCACTCATAGCAAGGAACACCCTATGTACAAGCATGGTTTACTAATTGTATTTATGACGTATGTATCCACATGAAAAACCCTGATGGATTTCGACCCTTGCAATTTTTCGGTCTCTTCAGGGGGATTTATATTCTAGGAAAAAATCAAAGTATTTCTAATTAAAGTCACTTTTTTCATTTATTTGATGGTACTGTATATGCCCTTGGCTCTTCCGAACAACTATATACCTATATACAATATACGAATATTTGTAAATAATTTTTTTTTTGTTCATCACTTTGCATGCATTGCAGTGTTTTACTTTGTCCATCCTCTCAGTGCGGGCCGCTGTGTTCAGCCCTGCGACATTGGGTGGGTGCATGTATCCCTACAATTGAGTCCCCCCTGGGCCACTGTGGAGAGCCCTCTCCATGCCGGCGGCATCCCATGATCGCCACCGGACTGTCAATGATGTTGCGCTTTTGCATCTGAGGCAAATGCTCATGCCGGGGTCATGCCTTCTGGAACGCTGAGGGGACCACGCGGATGACGTCTTTTTGGCGCCGCAGACCCAATGGGAGGGTGGATCAGGAGGGACCTGACACCTGCCGACAATGGACAATCATGCAGACACTTTAAAACCCCACAACTCCCAGGAGATCCTGAGGTGTTCCATGGTAATGCTATCATATACTAATACAAAACTGATAGAGTGCTTGGTAAGTGCAGCTTTTTGGAATGCTGTTTGAAAGGTTAGGGGAGTTTGGGGTGGTATTGGGCAGATTGAGGTGGTATTGGGCAGTTTGGGGTGATATAGGACAGTTTGGGGTGGTATAGGGTAGGTTGGGGAGATATAGGGTAGGTTGGTGGTATAGGGCAGTTTTGGGAGATATAGGGCAGGTTGGGGTGGTACAGGGCAGTTTGGGGTGGTACAAGGCAGTTTGGAGTGGTACAGGGCAGCTTGGGGTAATATAGCGCAGATTGGGGTGGTATAGGACAGTTTGGGGTAATATATAAGGCAGGTTGGGGTGGTATAGGGCAGGTTGGGGTGATATAGGGCAGGTTGGGGTGATATAGGTCTGGTTAGGGGTGGTGTAGGGCAGGTTGGGGTGGTATAGGGCAAGTAAGGGTAATATAGGGCAGTTTGGAGTGGTATAGGGCAGGTTAGGGAGGTATAGGGCTGGGTAGGTGGTATAGTGCAGTTTGGGGCAATATAGGGCAGTTTGGGGCGATATAGGGCAGTTTGGGGCGGTATAGGGCAGTTTGGGGTGCTATAGGGCAGGTTAGGGGGGAATAGGGCAGGTTGGGGTGGTATAGGGCAGATTTTGGTAATATAGGGCAGTTTGAGGTGGTACAAGGCAGGTTGGGGTGGTATAGGGCAGTTTGGTGTAAAATTGGGAAGGTCGGGTGGTATAGGGCAGGTTGGGGTGGTATAGGGTAGGTTGGGGTGATATAGGGCAGGTTGGGGTGGTATAGGGTAGGTTGGGGTGATATAGGGCAGGTTGGGGTGGTATAGGACAGTTTGGGGTGATATATGGTAGGTTAGGGTAGTATAGGGCAGTATGGGGTGATATAGGGCAGTTTGGGGTGATATAGGGCATGTTGGCATGGTATAGGGGAGTTTGGGCTGATATAGGGCAGGGTGGGGTGGTATAGGGCAGTTTGGGTGGTATAGGGTAGATTGGGGTGATATAGGGCAGGTTGGTTGGTATAGGGCAGTTTTGGGAGATATAGGGCAGGATGGGGTGGTATAGGTCAGGTAGGGGTAGTATAGGGCAGGGTTGGGATGATATAGGGCAGGTTGGAGTGGTATAGGGCAGGTTAGGGAGGTATAGGGCTGGTTAGGTGGTATAGTGCAGTTTGGGGCGATATACGGCAGTTTGGGGTGGTATAGGGCAGTTTGGGGTGCTATAGGGCAGGTTAGGGGGTATAGGGCAGGTTGGGGTGGTATAGGGCAGGTTTTGGTAATATAGGGCAGTTTGGGGTGGTACAAGGCAGGTTGGGGTGGTATAGGGCAGTTTGGTGTAAAATTGGGAAGGTCAGTGGTATAGGGCAGGTTGGGGTGGTATAGGGTAGGTTGGGGTGATATAGGGCAGGTTGGGGTGGTATAGGACAGTTTGGGTGATATAGGGCAGGTTGGGGTGATATAGGGCAGGTTGGGGTGATATAGGGCAGGTTAGGGTAGTATAGGGCAGTATGGGGTGATATAGGGCAGTTTGGGGTGATATAGTGCATGTTGGTGTGGTATAGGGGAGTTTGGGGTGATATAGGGCAGGGTGGGGTGGTATAGGGCAGTTTGGGTGGTATAGGGTAGGTTGGTATGTAAAAATTGGTGCTGCGCTGTTCTTAAAAAAAAATCTATTCTGCTAGCGGTAGTAGTACAAAGGTAAATGAACATGTAAAATGATATAAACATATAAAAAACAGAAACAATAGTTAGGGTAGTATAGGGCAGTTTGGGGTGGTATAGGGTAGGTTGGGGTGATATAGGGCAGGTTGGTTGGTATAGGGCAGTTTTGGGAGATATAGGGAAGGATGGGGTGGTTTAGGTCAGGTCGGGGTAGTATAGGGCAGGGTTGGGGTGATATAGGGCAGGTTGGGGTGGTATAGGGCAGATTGGGGTGGTATAGGACAGTTTGGGGTAATATATAAGGCAGGTTGGGGTGGTATAGGGCAGTTTGGGGTGATATAGGGCAGGTTGGGGTGATATAGGTCTGGTTAGGGGTGGTGTAGGGCAGGTTGGGGTGGTATAGGGCAGGATGGGGTGGTTTAGGTCAGGTCGGGGTAGTATAGGGCAGGGTTGGGGTGATATAGGGCAGGTTGGGGTGGTATAGGGCAGATTGGGGTGGTATAGGACAGTTTGGGGTAATATATAAGGCAGGTTGGGGTGGTATAGGGCAGTTTGGGGTAATATAGGGCAGGTTGGGGTGATATAGGTCTGGTTAGGGGTGGTGTAGGGCAGGTTGGGGTGGTATAGGGCAAGTTAGGGTGATATGGGGTGGTATAGGGCAGGTTAGGGAGGTATAGGGCAGTTTGGGGCGATATAGGGCAGTTTGGGGTGATATATGGCAGGTTGGGGTGATATAGGGCAAGTTAGGATGATATGGGGTGGTATAGGGCAGGTTAGGGAGGTATAGGGCAGTTTGGGGCGATATAGGGCAGTTTGGGGCGATATAGGGCAGGTTGGGGTGGTATAGGGCGGTATAGGGCAGGTTAGGGAGGCATAGGGCAGGGTAGGGGGTATAGGGCAGGTTGGGTGGTATAGGGCAGGTTGTGGTAATATAGGGCAGTTTGGGGTGGTACAGGGCAGTTTGGGGTGGTACAGGGCAGTTTGGGGTGGTATAGGGCAGTTTGGGGTAATATTGGGCAGGTTGGGTGGTATATGGCAGGTTGGCGTGGTATAGGGGAGTTTAGGGTGATATAGGGCAGGGTGGGTGATATAGGGCAGTTTGGGGTGGTACAGGGCAGTTTGGGGTGGTATAGGGCAGTTTGGGGTAATATTGGGCAGGTTGGGTGGTATAGGGCAGGTTGGCGTGGTATAGGGGAGTTTAGAGTGATATAGGGCAGGGTGGGTGATAAAGGGCAGTTTGGGGTGGTATAGGGTAGGTTGGTATGTAAAAATTGGTGCTGCGCTGTTCTTTAAAAAAAAAAATCTATACTAGAGGTAGTAGTACAAAGGTAAATGAACACGTAAAATGATATAAATATATAAAAAACCAGAAACAATATAAGAATAAGTACAATTAATATAGAGCACTTCTATACACAATAGGTGCAGTGTGATATTCCACAATAATTGGTGGTAATAGCAAAGTGCAAAGTGCAAGAAAATCATTCAATAAAGACTTAAGGCCAGATGTGATAAGTATCTTACTGGAAACACTAAAATCAATATACAATCACCAAAAAACCTCAATGGATCGTGCAAGTAGGCAAAAAACATTGTGCAAAAAACAGCAATTAATAAATTAAATGTGCAACGTGCAATCAATATGTGCAAAGATCGCAAATGCAGTGTATAATAAACATATAACCAAACTAAGTCCACTGTAGAACTTGTGGAAATTCAAACAAGGCAAACGTTTGCAAAATATATAATGGGACTGGGAATGTAGACCTATGCGATTAAATCCTCTTAATGTGGCTAATCAGAAAATGTGCAAAAAAGTACAATAAGGTGCTGAGAGCATGGGGGTGATCTCCTCTTTGTGCACAGGACTAGGGATATGCTTCGTGTTCGAGTCGAACCCATGTTCGACTCGAACATCATGTGTTCGGTCGTTTGCCGAATTGCGAACGATATGGGCCATTTGCACCAAATTCGAGTGGCGTGTCATGGCTCATAATTCACTGCGGCATCGCAGTGCATTGCTGGCTGATGATTGGCCAAGCATGCACTATGACCCGCACTATGACCCACATGCTTGACCAAACACAGCGCCGTCTGAACAGAGAGTTGTAATTGGTCAAAGCCAAGGAGGCTTTGGCCAGTTATGGCTCAGGGGGTTTAGTACACACCCCACACTATATAAGGCCACCTGCAAGGTGATCCTGTGTAGTGTGTTCCGGCGTTCAGATAAAGAGATAGAGAGAGAGAGGGAGAGTGACAGACAGTGTCATTTGATTTAAGTTAGATAGAGTAGGCAGGTCGAGTCAGTTAGTTGCAGTTACAGTGTATTGTGTATATATATATATGCATCCCAGGTGTTTTGTATGTGTGTGTGTATATATATACATATATATATATATATATTTATATTGTATTCAGTTTAGCTAGATCCTGTTCTTCTCTTCCTAATATACTGGCAGGCAGGTGTTTTTACAGTATTTCCAGCTACTGTACTGTGTACCCTGCACAGTCTCGCCTACAGTATAGCAACCTGCAGCCAGGTGCTTGTGTAGGCTCATTGAAGTATTTCCAGCTACTGTAATGTGTACCCTGCATAGTCTCACCTACAGTATAGCTACCTGCAACCAGGTGCTTGTGTAGGCTCTTTGAAGTATTTCCAGTTACTGTTCTGTGTACCCTGCACATTTGCACCTACAGTATAGCTAGCTGAAGACAAGTACAGGTGATATCATACTAATAATACTACAGGCAGGCAGTGGATTCTGCTAGCTGCAGTATAATCGGTATATATATATATCCCAGTTTTGTGCAGCTCACTGCAGGTCATTAGTATTTCTGGAAGGCCAACAAGGAGAGGCAAACCACAGTGTTGGGTACATGTTCCAGGAGGATACACAGTGTTTTGAAGGCTCTGATGATGATATTGAGCTAGATGAAGGCAGTAATGTGAGCACGGACAGACGGGGTGCCCAAGAAGGACAGCAATCTGGCAGTCATGTTCCCCCTGCTGCAGCATACTGCCAGGTTTGCTCCAGTGATGAGGAGGGAGGGGATGATGAGGTCACTGACTCAACGTGGGTGCCTGATAGGAGAGAGGAGGAGGAGGCACATCACCAATGAGGCAGGATGCCCTCCAGGGGCCAGCCTAAGGGCAGCACACTGACTGCATCACACCACAGAGCTCCACATGTGCAGGGCGCTGCTGTCTCTGCGCGTTATTTCAAAAGTTCTTTGGTGTGGGCCTTTTTTTGAGACGAGTGCATCAGATCCCACCGCTGCTATTTGCAACATATGTCTCAAGCGTATCTCACGTGGTCAAAACATCTCCCGCTTGGGCACCGCATGCTTGACCAGACATATGTTGACCTGCCATGCAGTTCATTGGCAAGCGTACCTAAATGACCCACACCAAAGAACAAAGATGAGATCTCCTTGCTCGTTATCAGCTGGGATCTCCAACCCCACTATACCTTCAGTCCTCTCTGAGACCTGCACTGAGAGGAATGAAGGTGTAGAATTAGGTGTGTCACAGCCAAGTACTTGCGAGCAATCTGCTATCGGTACACCAACGTCAGATTGTACCAGGCAAATTTCCCTGCCCCAGCTGCTGCACCGCAGAAAGAAGTTCGCTCCCAGCCATCCACATGCCCAGCACTTGAATGCTAGCTTGGCAAAATTGCTAGCACTTCAACTGCTTCCTTTTCAGTTGGTAGACTCTGCCCCCTTCCGTGAGTTTGTGGAATGTGCGGTTCCTCAGTGGCAGGTTCCCAAACGCCACTTTTTCTCATGGAAGGCGATTCTGGCTCTCTACCGGCATGTGGAAGGCAATGTCTTGGCCTCGCTGGACAGGGCAATCAGCGGTAAGGTGCATATTACCGCTGACTCATGGTCCAGTAGGCATGGACAGGGACGTTACCCAAGCTTCACGGCGCATTGGGTGACTCTGCTGGCAGCTGGGAAGGATGCAGGACAAGGTGCAGTAGTGTTGGAGGTTGTTCCACCACCACGCCTCCAAAATGCCACTACTGGTGATTCTGACACACCTCTCTCCCCCACCCCCTCCTCTTCTTCTTTCTCCATGGCCTCTTCCTGTGCTTTGTCCTCGGAACCAGCGGTGCTCCGTAGGCATTCAAGGGGCTATGCAAGTACGCAGGCCAAAAGATGACATGCGGTGCTTGAGCTGGTGTGCTTGGGGGACAGGAGCCACACTTGGGCAGAGGTTCTGTCAGCTCTGCAGGGGCAGGTTCAGAGGTGGTTGATGCCACGCCAACTTAAGGCAGGAATGGTGGTTTGCGACAATGGCACCAACCTCCTCTCCGCCCTCCGACAGGGACAAATGACCCATGTGCCCTGTTTGGCTCACGTCCTTACCTTGGTGGTGCAGCGGTTCTTGGGCAGGTACCTGGGCTTACAGGATGTCCTGAGGCAGGCCAGGAAAGTCTTTTTTCCCCATACCAGTGGGCCATGATCAGGGATGCATGCACTGTCCTGTCACCGTTTGAGGAGGTCACGAGGATGGTGAGCAGTGACAGTGCATGCATCAGTGACACTGTCCTCCTTGTCCACCTGTTGGAGCACACACTGCATGGAATAATGGACAGGGCACTTGAGGCAAAACAGAGGCAGGAAGAGGAGGACTTCCTTAGCTCTCAAAGCCCCCTTTATCCAGACAGCGTTCCTGCGTGCCCGGCGATCGCACAGGAAGAGGAGGAGGAGGAAGATTGTGTCAGCATGGAGGTGGAGCCTGGCACTCAGCATCAGCAGCAGTCTTTAAGGGATCATTTACAGTCCCAAGAAACCCATGGACTTGTATGTGGCTGGGAGGAGGTGGCTTCAGGTCATGTCATCCTTAGTGACCCAGAGGACTCCGGACTGAATGCCTCAGCAAACCTATGATGCATGGCCTCCCTGATCCTGCAAAGCCTGCAGAAGGATCCTCGTATTCGTGGTATCAAGGAGAGGGATCAATACTGGCTGGCAACCTTCCTTGATCCACGTTACAAGGGTAAGGTTGCGGACCTTATCTTGCCATCGCAGAGGGAGCAGAGGAGGAAACATCTTCGGGAGGCCTTGCAGAAAGGTCTGTGCAACGCATTCCCAGAGACTGTGAGGTTACAAACTCTTGTTCCTGGACAACGTGTTGCTGAGGCTTCGGTCAGTCAAAGAAGGAGCGGTGGAGAAGGTGGCCGTCTCACCGATGCGTTCAGACAATTTTTTAGTCCGCAGCCCCAAGGTATGATCGGTTCCAGCAACCATCGCCAGCGTCTGTTTTACATGGTGCAGGAATACCTAGGGGCAAGATCTGACTTGGACACCTTTCCCACTGAAAATCCTCTGGGTTACTGGGTCTTGAGGATGAATCACTGGCCAGAGTTTGCACAGTATGCAATTGGGCTACTGGCCTGTCCTGCATTAAGCGTTCTTTCGGAACGCACATTCAGTGCTGCTGGAGGTTTGTAACCGATCACAGGGTGCGTCTGTCCACCGACTCGGTCAATCGACTGACCTTCATAAAAATGAATCAGTCTTGGATCACCACCAGCTACCAAGCACCTGATGCTGATGTAACCGAATAATTTTTTGTGAAATGTCAGATCCCTTCAAGACTGCCTATGCTGAGTGACTATCCTGTTATGCTGAGTGACTTTCCTCTTCCTCCTCAATGATCATGGTGATAGCTTGTAAGAATATTTTTGGTTCGGGGCACCGCCACCAGTGGCTAAGGCCCAATTTTTCTGCCCCTGTTCAACAATGGCATGTAATTACAATTCTTGATCTAATATTTTGCAGCAGAGCCCGTTCTTGCGCCCACCAAGAGTAACTGTGAGGGCTTACAGTGTTGTGGCAACACCAACACCTAAGGCCCCAATTTCTGCAGAGTATATAGGGCAGGCCCCTACTTTCAAACATCCAACTTACAAATGACTCCTACTTGCAAACGGAAGGAGACAACAGGAAGTGAGATGAAATCTACCCCTAGGAAGGGAAATTCTCTCCTGTAAGAGTTAATATGGGAAAAACATGTCTCCTCTCCACTCATGCTTTATCACCAATCCTTGTTTCACTAAAAAAAACCAAATTGTCAAAAAACATTTGTCATTGGGACAGAAAGTGAGATAAAATCTTCTGAAGAGGAGCACAGACAGCAAAACAAATGTCACAGGGGTGATAACCCTTCCCTATGTTTTCCAAAAAGCTTAAAAATAGATTTTTTTGGCTGGAGCTACACTTTAAAAATGTACCGGTTCAAAATTACAAACAGATTCTACTTCACAACAAACCTAGAGTCCTTGTCTGTTTGTACCGCCTTTATAGTGCTGTTCAGAGGGCCTGGGACCCCATGCTTTACCTTTTTTTAATTTGGGTGCAGGGTTCCCCTTAATATCCATACAAGACCCAATGGGCCTGGTAATGGACTGGGGGGTACCCATGCCATTTGTCTCACTGATTTTCATCCATATTACTGGGACCGGACATTACCTTAAAGCCGTAAGCAGTTTTAAATGACTTTTATTACTTTAAAAATGTCATTTTGTGCAGGGACCATTCTAAACACGGGAAACATGCGCCACTTTACAGGCATACTATAGATACCCCCCAGGTACGATAAAGGAATATTTCATTTTTTTTTCACTTTAAGCATCATTAAAATCACTGCTCCCGAAAAAAATGGCTGTTTTTTAAAACTTTTTTTTGCATTGATACATGTCCCCAGGGGCAGGACCCGGGTCCCCAAACCCTTTTTAGGACAATACCATGCAAATTAGCCTTTAAAATGAGCACTTTTGATTTTGAACGTTCGAGTCCCATAGACGTCAATGGGGTTCTAATGTTCGTGCGAATTTTTGGTCTGTACGCAGGTTCTGGTGCGAACCGAACCGGGGGGTGTTCGGCTCATCCCTACTCCTGATATGTCCCATCAACCCTTCATCCCCCGTGTGACTCCAACCTTCATCTACATCTCAACAGCCCCAACAATGGTGAGCGATCTCAGTGTACATTACACCCTTCCAAACATCACAACCTCCCATTGTCAGGAGACACGAGCCCAGGAATTCCCACTACAAGGAATACACCCGCAGGAATCTTTCTAAAGATGGAAATTGTTATTTCGTTACAAATCTCATATATAAAAAAAATGTGCATTTCTCTTGTTATAACCTATAAATTGTCAGCAATATATATTCTATGTGTGAAGAAAACTCAATAGCTGCCCTCATGTTGTAAACGCTGCACAAACTGTTGGCGCTATGTAAATCCTGTATAATAATAATAATAATAATAATAATAATAATAATAATAATAGATGTTATTAAACAAATACAATATAGAGAAGAACATTAGTGGAGCTCACCGCTAATCATCTGAATGAAATGAAATCACTAATAAGCTATCAATCTCCCAATCATATACAGGGGTCTCCAAACTTTTCACTACAAGAGACAATATCCACCCCCCCCAAAAATGTATTATATCTAATAAACATAAGTTCTAGGCTGTGTTTACATATATGCAAAGTGAATGTGTTTGAAACCGCATCCAATTCGCTCTCGATGGAGCCGGTACACACATTTCTGGGGCTGACGAGGTGGTGTTTCAAAAAGGGTCCTGTGCATTTCTGGGTCTGGTACAGGTGCAAATTCAGCAGTGAAGGTCAGGCACTGATGTTGGACGGGAAGGCCTGGCTCGCAGTCTCCACTCTAAGGCCATGTACACACGGTCGGATTTTCCGACGGAAAATGTTTGATGGGAGCTTGTTGTCGGAAATTCCGACCGTGTGTAGGCTCCATCGGACAATTTCCAACACACAAAATTTGAGATCTGGATCTCAAATTTTCCGACCACAAAATCCATTGACGGAAATTCCGATCGTGTGTACACAATTCCGACGCACAAAGTTCCACGCATGTTCGAAATCAAGCAGAAGAGCCACACTGGCTTTTGAACTTCATTTTGTCTCGGCTTGTCGTACGTTTTGTACATCACCGCGTTCTTGACGTTTGGAATTTCCGACAACATTTGTGTGACCGTGTGTATGCAAGACAAGTTTGAGCCAACATCCGTCAGAAAAAAAAACATGGATTTTGTTGTCGGAATGTGCGATCGCGTGTACGCGGCATTATTCATCCCAAAGGTATTCTATCTTGTTGAGGTCAGGACTCTGTGCAGGCCAGTAAAGTTCCTCCACCCCAAACTCGCTCATCCATTTATTTATGGACCTTGCTTTGTGCACTGGTCCAAATCATTTGGTGGAGGGGGGATTATGGTGTGGGGTTGTTTTTCAGGGGTTGGGCTTGTCCCCTTAGATCCAGTGAAGGGAACTCTTACGGTGCCAGCATACCAAGACATTTTGTACAATTTCATGCTCCCAACTTTGTGGGAACAGTTTGGGGATTTCCTGTTCCAACACGACTGCACACCAGTGCACAAAGCAAGGTCCATAAAGACATGGATGAGCGAGTTTGGGGTGGAGGAACTTGACTGGCCTGCACAGAGTCCTGACCTCAACCCATTAGAACATCTTTGGGATGAATTAGAGCCGAGACTGTGAGCCAGGCCTTCTCATCCAACATCAGTGCATGACCTCACAAATGCGCTTATGGAATAATGGTCAAACATTCCCATAGACACACTCCTAAACCTTGTGGATGGCCTTCCCAGAAGAGGTGAAGCTGTTATAGCTGCAAAGGGTGGGCCAACTCAATACCGTGTTTCCCTGAAAATAAGACCTACCCTGAAAATAAGACCTAGCGTTATTTTCCAGGAGGGCTGCAATATAAGCCCTACCCAGAAAATAAGCCCTAGTTTAAAATGCTTGTGAAATCCTATAATCTACTCTATTACAGTAGTATATAATGTACGATGTGTGTGCTTCTGTAATATAATTGCAGGGAAAAGAGCTCCGGTGGGTCACAGAAGAGCAGATCAACGCTATAATGAAGGTATTTGGCACAATTATATTACAGAAACACACACATTGTACATTATATACTACTTTAATAGAGTGGAATATAGGATTTACAAGCATTTTAACTTGGTTCACACTGGGGATTCCTGTCAGGCAGGGAGAGAGAGAGGGGGAGAGAAGACCGCACATTACATGGTAAGACCTACCCTGAAAATAAGCCCTACTGTGTCTTTTGTTGCCAAAATTAATATAAGACCCGGGCTTATTTTCAGGGAAACACTTTATTGAACCCTACGGACTAAGACTGGGATGCCATTAAAGATCATGTGTTTGTGTGTGTATAAAGGAAGGCGTCCCAATATTTTTGCTAACATAGTGTATTTGTGGCTGTGGATTGCAGTCCGATGTCCTGTGCATTTCTGTTCACCGGTTCAGGTGTGATACAGGTGCAAATTTTTTACTGAATTCGCACCTGAACCGGACCCAAAAACACACAGGACCCTTTTCAAACCACACTGAAGCCACCACCGGACATGTGTGTACCGGCTCCATTGAAAGCCGGTCACACTCACATGTTATGTGAATTGGATACGGTTAAAAACACATCCAATTGGCATATATGTGAACCCAGCCTTATGCCCCATACACAAGGTCGGATTTTCCGATGGAAAATGTCCGATCGGAGCGTGTTGTCGGAAATTCCAACCGTGTGTGGGCTCCATCGGACATTTTCCATCGGATTTTCCGACACACAAAGTTGGACAGCAGGAGATAAAATTTTCCGACAACAAAATCCGTTGTTGGAAATTCCGATCGTGTGTACACAAATCCGATGGACAAAGTGCCACGCATGCTCAGAATAAATAAAGAGATGAAAGCTATTGGCCACTGCCCCGTTTATAGTCCCGATGTACGTGTTTTACGTCACCGCGTTTAGAATGATCGGATTTTCCGACAACTTTGTGCGACCGTGTGTAGACAAAACAAGTTTGAGCCAACATCCGTCGGAAAAAATCCTAGGATTTTGTTGTCGGAATGTGCGAACAAAGTCCGACTGTGTGTACGGGGCATTAGAGTATATACACTTACTCCCATGATTTACTCCATCCAGCCATTGTAACCACTTGGACTACTTCTTACCTTTGTCCTCATTGCCCATCAATTCAGAACAAGTTTCCTATGGGTTGCCTATGTCTGGAAGAAGGGATCTAGCTTAGATCATTAGATCCAGCTTAGATCCTTAAATCCAGCATTGTCACCACAGGAGCCACTATAACCCAGTGCCATTTTAATGGCATCATGGGCCCCTGGGCAAAGTAATGCATTGGGGCCCCAACAATGAAAATGAGCAAAAGGGATTGAAAAGGCTCTAAGGCAGGGGTAGGAAACCTTAGACAGATGGAGATCTACTTGAACAACACTGATGAAGTCAAAGATCACCGGGCACAGTGTCCTGTTGTTGGGGCCGGTTCACACCAGAACGTGGTGCCAGTGCATGCACTACTTTTTGTGCAGTCTGATGTGATTTGCAGGCAGGGCTGGATTTACATCTCAGGAGCCTATAGGCAGGGAATTCTGAAGCACCCCACCAAACAAAAATAAAAAGACAGTAAGCAGGGTTAAGGCGTGCTCTGCGCTCAGAATGCAGGGATCAGGAGTGTCTTATGCTCAGAATTTAATATAAAAAATATAAATACCTATATGATATTATATCTATAAGTAGAACAATTTTGTTATGTTAAGATGACAGATCTGAGCATTTTGCAGGAAAAAATGTTTTTGATAAAAAACACACTCAGTAGGACTCCATATAACATGGGAGGTCAATAACTGATAATAGATTTTAAAACATGCATCTCAAAAATGCTTGGGGCAAATATAAATCTATACTAAAAAGAATAAAAATATAGATATATACTGTAGATATAAATGAAAAAAGTGGGGCAGACTTGATGGAGCACTTGGTCTTTTTTTTCTGTCCTCACTCTTCTATGTGTCTGTGTGTCTAGATGTAATATTAAATGGGTAAAAACTAAGAATACATATTAATTGATTATTATTATTAATTAATAATGAGTTAATGACTTATTAAATGTTGGTATAATGATTGATGGGGTCAGTACTGAAGCTGCTTTATTGCTCTCGCTGTTTGCAGAACTTTTTTTTTTAACTAGTTTGACACCCCAACAACGAAACTGCTATTCTAAATCTATGATAGACATGCCTTGAAATTATTTTTTTATACTGATGAAAATATGGTGGAAAAAGGACATGGAGCAGGGATGTAAATCTGGAGAATAATATACCCAGTAATGTTAAACACATTAGGGGAGATTTAGGCTGGGGTCACATATATGCGAATTGGATGCGCTTTACACCGCATCCAATTTGCATGAGTCGGTGTCTCACTGGTTTGAACAGAGTGATGGCTGGCAATAGGATGCAACTTGTCATGTGATTTGACCTGTCAAATCACATGACAAGTCGCTCTAATGTGAACAGGGGCTGACTGTTGACTGACTCACTACCTCTTCTGAAAGTCTGTTCCAAGTCTTTCTAAGATTAATGTAGAACTTTCTTTCATCTAGTTTGAGGTCATGTCCCCGTGTTCCTAAACTTGGCTTCATATTGAAAATCCTGCCCTCCTGAACCTTATTCACTCCCTTTATGAGTTTGAAGGTTGTCATATCCATCCTTTCCCTTCTTTCCTCCAGACTGTAAGTGCCTGAAGCCTCTCCTGATATGTTTCATCCCTCAGAACTTTCACCATTTTGTTGTCCATCTCTGGATTTATTCTAGGGCAGGTTGGGTGATATGAGGCTGGTTGGGTTGTATAGGGAATGTTGGGGTGAAATAGGGCAGTTTGGGGTGGTATATGGTAGATTGGGGTGGTATAGGGCAGTTTGGGGTGGTATATGGCAGGTTGGGGAGGTATAGGGCAGGTTGGGGAGGTATAGGGCAGGTTGGGAGGTATAGAGCAGGTTGGGGAGGTATAGGGCAGGTTGGGGAGGTATAGGGCAGGTTGGGAGGTATAGAGCAGGTTGGGAGGTATAGGGCAGGTTGGGGAGGTATAGGGCAGGTTGGGGAGGTATAGGGCAGTTTGCAGGAACTTACAGCATAGCTGCAGAGATGAAGACAATTGGGGCTGCTGTGTCTTCGCCTCTTCTCCTACTTCAGCCACGAGAGTGAATAAGTGTGTGGGAGGAGTAGAGGAGGCAGCCACACCCCCCAGCTCTGGCCCCCAACTGCAGCTGAAGGAGATATTGAAGATCCCCGAGGGTTAGCTTCACTGACTGGGGAGTCTTATAGGCAGCCTCCCTCGCACGGCTACATGTCCCGCTCTCACCGCTCTGCTGCAGCTCTGCAAGTGCATACAATATGGTGCACTGTGTAGCGGCGGCCCCGGTGTCACCTTTCTGGCAGGTATCACCCAGTGCAGGCTGCACCCCACCTTGCCCCCCCATTGCGATGCCACTGCTTCTATTATCACTAGACATGAGCCAAGGAATTCCGAATACAACCAATACACCCACAGGAATCTTTATGAAGATGGAAATTGTTATTTCATTACAAATCTCATATATAAAACATTTGTGTTTTGATGCCTTCTGTCACATTCTCCATAACATAAAATAAATTAAAAATGGTGCCGGGATGGTGGGAAGTTGGGAACCCTTTATAATGGGGACAGCAAGTGTGTAAAATCGGGAGATACAAGACCCTGTCAGGGCAATTAATTCACCAGCATTAGACAAATATTGAAATGTCACTTTTGGGTGGACTGACCCTTTAAGATCTATACTATAGAGTTGATATATACATTTTTCAGACTATTTTACTAGTTCTAATCTTGATACCCATGTGGACAATTACAACATTGATGCCAAATTTCAGTAAAACAAAAATTCAAATTTATTTCAAGTGAATATAATCAGACAAGATACAAAATGATTTTCATATATACATGTGATCCAATTCCAATGCCTTTGGACTGTATGTCATGGTTGGTGCCACCTCCGCTGGGCCACATGCCGAGTTGAGTGCCAACCAGTGTTAATTTTTAATCTTTGTCTTTTGACTAAAATGCCATTTCAGTTTTAGTTGTATTTTAGCCATCTGAATTGTTTTAGTCAACTAAAATAGTGTTATTTTAGTCGACTAAATTACCACTGGTGCCAATGTCATCAGGTAAGCCTTCAAGTGCAGCTAGTCCTTGGGACAAAAGTGAACGGCCCAAAACCAGCCTTGTCTCAGCATCTGGCCAATCAGTAACCGTTGGGTCCGTACTCTGGGTACACCCCGACCTGAGATAAATGTTCCCCATATGCGCCACCCTGAGATAAATGCTGCCCGTAAGCACCACCCTGAGATAAATACTGCCCGTAAGCACCACCTTGAGATAATTGCTGCCCATAAGCACCACCCTGAGATAAATGCTGCCCATAATAACCACCTTGAGATAATTGCTGCTCGTAAGCACCACCTTGAGATAATTGCTGTCCATATATGTTTTGAGGTGAAATGTAGCTCCCGGGTGAGGGATATATGGGGACATTAAATATTGCTGTATTGGGAGGGAAATCTGACAGGGAATTCCTGGCTTCAGAGGGTCTAGGCTGGGGAGACATTTGAGGTATCACATTGGGAGGGTAGACATCCCTCCGCTCCGCACAGGTGGAGCTTGAGCATGGGGAAGGCATGTAATTACGTAGAGAGAGTGCGAAGTTGGGGTAAAGCTGCAGAGGGTGTATGCTAGGAGGGGCCACCACATTAGGGGCCACACATGTTGTGTGTGATGCTGGAAGGTTCGATAAGATCTCTGGGAAAGTTGAGGCGGGATGTACACTAGGGGGCTGGATTCGTACTGAGGACTGAGCCTCTGCTTCTGCTCTGACCGCAGTATTTTCTATTGGAGGATGAGGGTTATGAAAAATGGAAGGTCTGTAGGGATGTCCATCCAGGATATAAGGGGCCAGGTCATGAGGGTAGGCTTCCTGGCGGGTGACTGCCGTGTTCTGCAGCTTCATGGCTGCGGAGGGAATCTGGCTCACATTCACTATCCAGTAGTTGCCTTTACCATTTGGCCTCAGCGGATCTTTCAGGATCTGCAAAAGAGGGAGAAGACGTTAGAGGCGTAAGCCAGCACAGCAGATTCACACAAATCTATTACAGGTCAGGGTAACAAAACCCTGTGACCTATTTACAATGATCAGAAAAGTCATCTCTCAGAATCTGCACCTATTTTTAAATAATGTTTTTTTTTTTTTTACTTGGCTGCAGTATGTAGAGAGCCTTAAGAGCCCATCACCGCCATCACATCCTAGGAGCACAAAGTCCTTACCATTCTGAAGCAATCATTGGAGGAGAGGTTATGTCGAATAGAGTCCCTCCAGCCCTGATAATCCCCCTTGAAGAAAGGGAAGAGGTTGCTGATCTCATCTTCGATCTGCCAATAATAAAAAGTATAGTTGTAAGTGAATGAACATGACCATAAACCAAGATACATAATACCTCTTACATTATATAAGTATAACCAGGAGACCTGTACTGAGATACTTAGGAGGACATCACTGTAGACCTCCTATCCATTTGTGGTATAAGCTTCCTAAATTAAGCATGTAGAAAGTGATGTCAGGGTATAGACAAAATACTTTGTCCATGCTTGTATTGAATTGGGGAGGCAGCTAGCACTTTCTGAAGTCTGGTGTTGGGAGCCAAATGTATGTATGTATGGAAGAAAGGGACAACAATGTCCTGGGGGGATTTTTGGGTTGCCATTGAGATCCTAGCACAAAACTTGGAATGAAAAGATGACCTGAAGGCAAAACTTTTTTTTGGACATTGTGGATGGAGTGGAGATTTTTTTTTGTGTCCCCATTGAGGAAATTTCTCTTTTCCCTTTCCTTCAAGTAAGATGAAACCCCCAAAGGGAGGCAAATCCCAAGTTAGACATTTGCCACAGGAACAATTGTCTTCATTGGAAGGCTTCCCCTGTTTTGTTGACAGCCCAATATTTTGGCTTTTCCAATCACTTTCATACTTTGGGGGGTCTCAGGGCAAATCTCCCCAGCTGGGACACAGACAGCAATAAAGACTAAAATAAAATGCAAAATCACCCCTCACTATAAAATCATTCACTATTACAAAACGTATTTCCACAAAGCACGGGCTAAGCCCAATAAGAGCAATAATAATGAAGGCCTTAACTGCACTGTCCTTACATATATTATTCACATATGTTCAATTTATTATATCAATTGTATCAGATGTATTCTCAAAACACAATATGAAAAAAGCAAAAAAAAGGAAGAAAAAAATAAAGTAAAAATATAAAAAAAACACAAATTTGAAAAAAAAGCACACACAAATGAAATTACATGAACAAAAAATACAAACAATACAATTTAAATAAACAATCCTTTTTTTCTGAACGTTTATGTGATTCTATTATTTTTTTCTTTATATTTTCTTTCCGTATTTTGGAAAAAAAAGTTGGTATAATTGAACAGCTGTGAATGATATACCTAAGGACAACATAAGGCTTATTGCTCCAAACGAAAACAGCAAAAATCTGTCCCACTTCATCAAAAAAAAGAAAAAAAAAGTAATTCAGCCTGTAGTCATGAGAGTTTTATATGCTGCAAATATAACAGGCAGCCAGGGGCCTAAATTAAAAATAAAAAAATAAGTAAAAAAATAAAATATTGACAATTCACCCAACTTCTTGAACTTCTATTTTTGATAAATATTGGTATAATTTTTTCAGCCTTCATAGGCCTAACAGAAACAAATAATAATAAAGAATATCCCTCTGACAAATCCTTTATCTGAGCTAGTCTTAGTGTCACCCCTCCCTCTGCCCTTAGCTGCCCTAAAGCCCCAGGAAGGCCCATAATGGAAGGTTGGTTACCTCGGACACTGTGAGCTTCTTCTTGGGGGAAGCCTGGATGACCAGGGCGATCATGGCCAAGTAGGAGTAGGGTGGTTTGGCGTAGCGTTGATAATTCTTCTTCTTGCTCTTTTTGCTCTTTTTGCTCTTTTTGCTCTTCTTACTCTTCTTGCTGAGCTGATCAGTGGTTTCTGGCTTTTTGGGGCCTCCGTTGGCCTCCCCAGGACAGCTCTCTACTTCGGCCAGGATCCTGTCCATGCTGTGTGGCTCAGGGAGTTGCTTGTAGAGGGGGTCCCAGGAATGTTGTGGGCAATCCATGGCTTGTCAGGTGTGTTGTGTGTGTATGGGGGCAGCCAGGTATACATAGTGCTGGGATCCCCACCCTGGGCTTTATAATGTAAATGCACCTGTAACCATAAGAGGCGACACCTCCCTTACTGCAGAGGGCCCCTCACCATCCATTTGAATAAGTTTCTAGGAAGTTTCAGGGCTGATATGTTGGGGGGCATTGTTATGTATATGTTGTGTTGACTATAAGCTGATGGAGCATATATCATATGCTTATGAGGTGAATATTACGTTCATATACTAAGATTCTCTTGTATATACAATTTCTTTTTTCTTACCTATGGATATAGATTTGTTTTTATATATTTTTATATCACATGTATAACTTAGATTTTTTTTACTAATTCAAAAATATATTTATTTTATCTTTTAATTTTCCTACATTTTGCATAAAATTTTAGACACATTTACCAATCTCAGAATGGCTTTTGTAAGGGTACATCGGGCATAAATAGCTTAATACTGCTTTTTATCCATCAGAACCACTCAAAGTGTCCAAACTTGAATTTGATGGTTTTATTATTCTAAAAATTCTTACGACTTTTTATTTTGGCTGTCAAAATAGTTTTATTTTATGTCTAATTTTTAAAATAACTTTATCCAGTTAACATTTACAAGTACATTGAATTTTAGAAGTCATTTTTATTTATTAAACTTTGAAAGATATATTTGCTGAGGGATTTTATCTAAGGAGCACATGCTGTGTTAAATTGCAACTGCTTTTTTTAGCATAAATTTACATTTTTTTTCTGTTTGTTTTTTTCTTAATTGAAATCAGTGTTTTAATTTTGCTGCACGTTGGTGTCCCTGTTATTTCAGATGGTTTTCAGCATTTTTTCCTTAATAGTGGCCATTTTCTAGGCATTCGTTCTATTTAAGAAATTTGTAGAAGCAAATTGAAGGGGATTATATTTAATATAAAAATGTAAATACCCATATGATATTATATCTATATAAGTAGAACAATTTGGTTATGTTAAGATGACAATTTGCAGGAAAAAATGTTTTTGATAAAAAAACACGCTCAGTAGGACTCCATATAACATGGGAGGTCTATAACTGATAATAGATTTTCAAACATGCATCTCAAAAATGCTTGGGGCAAACATAAATCTATACTAAAAGAATTCAAAATATAGATATATACTGTAGATATAAATTTAAAAAGTGGGGCAGACTTGATGGAGCACTTGGTCTTTTTTTTTCTGTCCTCACTCTTCTATGTGTCTGTGTGTCTAGATGTAATATTAAATGGGTAAAAACTACAAATACATATTAATTGATTATTATTAATAATCAATTAATAATGAGTTAATGACTTATTAAATGTTGGTATAATGATTGATGGGGTCAGTACTGAAGCTGCTTTATTGCTCTTGCTGTTTGCAGAACTTTTTTTTAACTAGTTTGACACCCCAACAACGAAACTGCTATTCTAAATCTATGATAGACATGCTTTGACATTTTTTTATACTGATGATAAATATGGTGGAAAAGAGACATGGAGCAGGGATGCAAATCTGGAGAATAATATGCCCAGTAATGTTAAATACATTAGGGGAGATTTAGGCTGGGTTCACATATATGCGATTTGGATGCACTTTACACCACATCCAATATACATGAGTCGGCATCGCACTGATTTGAACAACGTGATTGCTTGCAATAGGATGTGACTTGTCATGCGATTTGACCTGTCACTCTAATGTGAACAGGGGCTGACTGTTGACTGACTCACTACCTCTTCTAAAAGTCTGTTCCAAGTCTTTCTAAGATTAGTGTAGAACTTTCCTTCATCTAGTTTGAGGACATGTCCTCGTGTTCCTAAACTTGGCTTCATATTGAAAATCCTGCCCTCCTGAACCTTATTCACCCCCTTTATGAGTTTGAAGGTTGTCATATCCATCCTTTCCCTTCTTTCCTCCAGACTGTAAGTTCCTGAAGTCTCTCCTGATATGTTTCATCCCTCAGACCTTTCACCATTTTGTTGTCCATCTCTGGATTCATTCTATCTTATCAATATTTTCTTGCATGTGAGGTCTTCAGAACTGAACAAACCGAGTTTGACTTACTAAAGGCAAACCGGTGTTCACTTTGCATGGGGTTTTTCCCCTAACTTAGTGAATGTGGTGAAATGCGCTTTACAAAGGAAACCCAACCAGGCAACGAAAATGTAAAAAAAAACACAGCATTGTTTTCTTGCATATGATTAAATAATGGAAGGCTGCAGAGCTTCACCTCGTTTACTAAGCCAAGGTTAAATTCCTTTGCAAAGTGATTGGCCTATTTGGCTTTAGTAAACCAAACCCAGTAACTCTAACCAGAATGGCTTTTTAGTAAAAGGGGTAAAAAATGTACTCAAGCTGAATTAAAACCAGAGTATCAAAACTGTGTTTCATTTTTGGATGGAGTGGAAACGGGTTAGAACCAATGTCCGTATTTGTTTCTGTCAGTAATAGCAGATTTTCCAAAAACGTAAGCATAAAAAAGACAAAACTTTTTAAAACATTTTTGGATACTGTAGGAAATGGTTAAAATGTCTGCCATTTTAAGATTTCTATTCACTTCCTATACTATAGACACAATAGGAAATGAGAGGAAATTTCTTCAGAGAAATGGAAATCTACTCTTAAACATGGAAGACCTCCCATGGAACTTTAGGCTGGGTTCACACCATTGCGATTTGAATGCGGGTCCCCCAATAATGGAGCACAACTCCTTCCATTAACACTAATGATGGGACACATTTCCTTCCATTAACACCAACGTTGGGGCACAATTCCTCCCATTGACACCAATGATGGGGAACAATTCCTTTCATTAGCACCAATGATGGGGCACAATTCTTTCCATTGACACCAAAGATAGAGCGCTGTTTACTCCCACTGGACATCAGAACATTTTTTATTCCCAATGGCCCTAGTCCAACCTCCTTCTGTCTGAAGGACAGTAAACTGGCCCTTTGTTTGGAAAGTTTGGAGACCCCATGTACTAGAGTGGTTGGAGACCGAAGTCATGCTATAGGAGACCATCAGAGACTAGGCAAATGTTGCAAGAGACCACTGGACTTTACTACAGTTACAGAACCCTTTGCAAATTAGTGCTCCCGATACTGACTGCCGGGGGTAAGGGCTGCACTACAAGCATCGGAGGGCCACAGGTTGGACACCAGGGAGTTAGAAGAATCTTATAAAAAATGATATATAGAATGAATGTCCAACACAGATCTGCCCCTACTTAACATTGCAACAATGTAAATGTCATCAAGTCAACGTAGGTGTATGGAGAGTAATGTTGGTTCCAATTATATCGTTTTTTTTACTCATAATTACAATACTAGCTGGGAAATACCACTGTCCAATATAGAATAATCAAAAAAAGGTTCTTGTATATGCGAGTCCATTCTGTGCTGGATAAATATGGCCTTTAGATTCACTTCTTCTGGTTGGATTAGTAATTTGACAACGAAGATAAACTATCAAAGTGTTTTATGGGAATATTGACCATGAATCTTATAAGACAGTCACGGTTCGTGTCCCCAAAACATCTGACCGTATCATCTTTGTAATATCAACTTTACAGAAAAAAGAAGCAATGTAATATGAGGACCTACCTAATCTATCCAATGGATTTGTATCCAATCAGGCAGGCCCTTACACTACATCATGGGTGCTCAACCGGTGGCCCTCCAGCTGTTGTGGAAGTCCCATGAGGCACTGCAAAGCTGATGCCTACAAGCATGACTCCCAAAGGCAGAGGCATGATGGGCATTATAGTTTAGCAACAGCTGGAGGGCCACAAGTTGAGTACCCATGCACTACATAGTTGTTGGCAGATCTAAAGGAGATTTTACAATCAGATTCCCGCACGTGGTCAGCTTTAGGGTCACCAAACATGTTACAATTTGACCATACAAACTTTGCCCAATCAACTTTAGATTTACCAGAACTATATAAGAACCTACCTAATCTACCCAATCTATTCGTATCTAATTAGGCCGGCCCTTACACTAGATAATTGTTGGTGAATCTAAAAGCCATTGCAGATTGTAACAAATGTGTTGATTCTTAATGTGAGTATTCTCAGTTCACCATCACACAAGAACAAGAAATATCGATGGCTAATGTGACAATCCTGACACTATTAGGTTCCATGCACACTGGACTTAAAAAACGTCGATTCTACAGGCGTTTGGCGTTTTTTTCACCTGCCTCTAGAAGCACCTCTATTGTGTTCTATGTGTCTTTGCACATTATGACTACTACAGGCGTTTTCTGTCAGGGACGTTCAGAGGTAGGAAAAAAAATCTTCTCTATCGCGTTTTCTGGAGACGTTTAGGAGCTGTAAAAACGTCAATCTCTCCTAAACTCCTCTTATCTCTTCTGAACATCAAGTTTCAACCTTTTTTTAGTAAAAAAAAAGGTGTGTTGTTGCTGTACATCATTTCCTGGCTTTTGCAGAGTGGCGTGTAGTGTAAAAAACGCCTGTAAACAAAATGCTTTTAAACTCTCATAGACTCACCTAAACTTTGTACAATATGCTTTCAATTTGCGTCTTTTAGGGTTATCAGTCCCATGACACATATGAAAGTGACTTCCCATTTCTTGCCTGGAGGAGTCTCACTTCTCAATCTGAACCCTGTTTACAGTGATTAGCACATGATAGAAGCCTAAAGTAACCCATCAGGCCCCCATTGTTCTCCTGATATGTCCCACCAACCCTTCATCCCCCGTGTGACTCCAACCTTCATCTACATCTCAACAGCCCCAACAATGGTGAGCGATCTCAGTGTACATTACACCCTTCCAAACATCACAACCTCCCATTGTCAGGAGACACGAGCCCAGGAATTCCCACTACAAGGAATACACCCGCAGGAATCTTTCTAAAGATGGAAATTGTTATTTCGTTACAAATCTCATATATAAGAAAAATGTGCATTTCTCTTGTTATAACCTATAAATTGTCAGCAATATATATTCTATGTGTGAAGAAAACTCAATAGCTGCCCTCATGTTGTAAACGCTGCACAAACTGTTGACGCTATATAAATCCTGTATAATAATAATAATAATAATAATAATAATAGATGTTATTAAACAAATACAATATAGAGAAGAACATTAGTGGAGCTCACCGCTAATCATCCGAATGAAATTAAATCACTAATAAGCTATCAATCTCCCAATCATATACAGGGGTCTCCGAACTTTTCACTACAAGAGACAATATCCACGGCCCCAAAAATGTATTATATCTAATAAACATAAGTTCTAGGCTGTGTTTACATATATGCAAAGTGAATGTGTTTTAAACCGCGTCCAATTCGCTCTCGATGGAGCCGGTACACACATTTCTGGGGCTGACGAGGTGGTGTTTCAAAAGGAGTTCTGTGCATTTCTGGGTCTGGTTCAGGTGCAAATTCAGCAGTGAAGGTCAGGCACTGATGTTGGACGAGAAGGCCTGGCTTGCAGTCTCCACTTGATCCCAAAGGTGGGGGGTTATGGTGTGGGGTTGTTTTTCAGGGGTTGGGCTTGTCCCCTTAGTTCCAGTGAAGGGAACTCTTAAGGTGTCAGCATACCAAGACATTTTGGACAATCTCATGCTCCCAACTTTGTGGGAACAGTTTGGGGATGGCCCAACATGACTGTGCACCAGTGCACAAAGCAAGGTCCATAAAGACATGGATGAGTGAGTTTGGGGTGGAGGAACCTCACTGGCCTGCACAGAGTCCTGACCTCAACCTAATAGAACACCTTTGGGATCAATTAGAGCGGAGACTGCGAGCCAGACCTTCTCATCCAACATCAGAGCCTGACCTCACAAATGTGCTTTTAGAAGAATGGTCAAACATTCCTATAGACACACCTCTAAACCTTGTGGACAGCCTTCCCAGAAGAGTTGAAGCTGTTATATCTGCAAAGGGTGGGCCAACTCAATATTGAACCCTACAGACTAAGACTGGGATGCCATCAAAGTTCGTGTGTGTGTGTAAAGACAGGCGTCCTAATATTTTTGCTAATATAGTGTATTTGTGGCTGCAGATTGCAATTCGATATCCTGTGCATTTCGGTTCACCGGTTCAGGTGTGATGCATATGCAAATTTTTCCCTGAATTCGCACCTGAACCGGACCCAAAACCGTTTAATTGAAAGCCGGTCACACTCACATGTTATGCGAATTGGATACGGTTAAAAACGCATCCAATTGGCATATATGTGAACCCAGCCTTAGAGTATATACACTTACTCCCATGATTTACTCCATCCGAATCCACCCATAATTTTATATTCTCAAAGCAGATAGATTGAAAGGGTCACTTTTCCTAAAGTAGCGATTTTGTTCTTCAGGCCCTTTTTAACCATTCTATCCTTTTTTGACCACTTTTCTTGCTTTCTTTCACTTTTCCAGTTTTATAATATTAAAGTATAACTATATCCAAAAAGGGGAATTCTTCCTCATAAATCTCTATTACAAATAAATGAAAGTGGCAGCCTTAGGACCTTCCCCCCTGCAGGCTGACGATGCCCTTTGAAGAGTTGTCACCACCGCACCTTTGGACTGCTCCTCACTGCTGATAACCCTCCTCCTCACTGCCCATCAGTGCAGGACACGTATCTAATGGGGCACCCTGTGCCTGGAAGAAGGGATTGAGCTTGGATCCTTTCCTCCTGAAGGTTGACAACGCTATTCTTTTAAAGTGATTTTTCATGCAGCGTTGTCACGACAGGAGCCACTGTAACCACTTGGACTGTTGTCACTGCTGATAACCTTCCTCCTCACTGCCTATCAGTGCAGGACAAGTATCCAATGAGGTGCCCTGTGTCTGGAAGAAGGGATATAGCTTAGATCCTTAAATCCAACGTTGTAACCACTTGGACTGCTTCTCACCCTTGTCCTCATTGCCTATCAGTACAAGAACAAGTTTCCTATGGGGCACCTATGTCTGGAAGAAGGGATTTAGCTTAGATCTTAAAGGGGTTGTAAAGGTAAAAATTTTTTCACCTTAATGCATTCTATGCATTAAGGTGAAAAAACTTCTGACAGAACCGCCGCCCCCAGGCCCCCCGTTTTACTTACCTGACGCCTCGAAAGTCAGCTTCGCGTTCCCGACATCTGTTCCTCCGCTCACCCTGGCCGCTGATTGGCTGCAGTGGATGGATTGAAAGCAGCGAAGCCATTGGCTCGCGCTGCTGTCAATCACATCCGATGACGCGGCGCGCCGGGGGGCGGGGCCGAGTGATACAGCGAGCGGCTATAGCCGCCGGCTGTATCACGGGAGCGCGCCCGCAAGCACTCACCACCGTGCGAGGGAGCTCGCATTAAGGTGGTGAATGCTTGCGGGGAGGAGCTGAAACAGCCGCCGAGGGACCCCAGAAGACGAGGTTCGGGGCCACTCTGTGCAGAACGAGCTGCACAGTGAAGGTAAGTATAACATGTTTGTTATTTTTAAAAAAAAAAAAAAACACCTTTACAAACGCTTTAAATCCAGCATTGTAACTACTTGGACTGCTCGTCGCTGCTGATAACCCTCCTCCTCACTGCCCATCAGCGCAGGACAAGTATCCAATGTGGTGCCCTGTGTCTGGAAGAAGGGATCTAGCCTGGATCCTTCCTCCTGTAAGTTGACAATGCTGTTGGGTCTAAAGTGATGCTTGTGCAGCGTTGTCACCACAGGAGCCACTGTAACCACTTGGACTGCTTGTCACCCTTGTCCTCATTGCCCATCAGTTCAGAACAAGTTTCCTATGGGGCGCCTATGTCTGGAAGAAGGGATCTAGCTTAGATCATTAGATCCAGCATTCTCACCACAGGAGCCACTGTAACCCAGTGCCATTTTAATAGCATCATGGGCCCCTGGGCAAAGTAATGCATTAGGGCCCCAAAAATGAAGATGGTGATCTGCGGTGTGCCGTGGCAAACAGTGGGAATGGCTAAATTATGCTACATATTGGGCGTGGCTTTTTAGGCTGATTAGAACTTTTAGTTTGATTTTGACCTATTTTTTTTTAAACCATTTATGAAAAAAATGTAAGCAATTATTTTTTTTAAAAAATGCTGTTGTCTTTGGTGAGATATCAGGGGTGTAAACATACCCCGGAAGTCTCACTTTTGATACAATGAAAGGGACTGAGGAAACATATTTCCCAGTTGGGAATGAGTTGGTGCATGGAACTAAAGGGATCTTGGGGAGCTCTGAGGGAGGAAAAGGGATTGAAAAGGCTCTAAGGCAGGGGTAGGCAACCTTAGACAGATGGAGATCTACTTGAACAACACTGATGAAGTCAAAGATCACCGGGCACAGTGTCCTGTTGTTGGGGCCGGTTCACACCAGAACGTGGTGCCAGTGCATGCACTCTTTTTTGTGCAGTCTGATGCGATTTGCAGGCAGGGCTGGATTTACATCTCAGGAGCCTATAGGCAGGGAATTCTGAAGCACCCCACCAAACAAAAATAAAGACAGTAAGCAGGGTTAAGCAGTGCGTTATGCTCAGAATGTAGGGTTAAGGCTTGCGTTGCGCTGAGAATGCAGGGTTAAGTAGTGCATTGCGCTGAGAATGCAGGATTAAGAGGGGCGTTTCTCTCAGAATGCAGGGGTCAGGAGTGCGTTGCTCTCAGAATGCAGGGATCAGGTGTGTTTTGCTCAGAATGCAGGGATCGGGAGTGTGTTATGCTCAGAATGCAGGGATCGGGAGTGTGTTATGCTCAGAATGCAGGGATCGGGAGTGTGTTATGCTCAGAATGCAGGGATCGGGAGTGTGTTACGCTATGGGCAGTTTAAATAGCTGCAGAAAACGTGGTAGGCTGCAGGACAGTTGGAAGAGATAAAAAGTGAGCAGGCATAGAAAGGGTGCAAGACAGTCCACACATTCATCTGTCTTGCACAGTGGCGGGGCGTCCATAAGGGCGCACGGGCACCGCCTCCTCTCTCCAGCCACCCCCTCTATGACCAATGGATAGATTCATGCATTGCATGAATCCATCTATGGCCGCCACTGTCACCCCCTATTCAGACGCCCAGCCCCTTTTTCGGGCGCCTGAATTACAGCGGCGGGGGGTGTTTATGAAGCACCTGATTAGAGCCATAGGCTCTAATAGGCATAAAAAAGTGACCTGCGAGTACCATGGCCCAGGTACATTAGAACAGCGAATGAATATTCGCTGCCCTAACACTGAACCGCCTCTCCGCCCATCAGGTGCTTGGGTCTGTTACTTGTCAGGGGAGAAGGGAGGAGGATCGGATTGTGTGAAAGTGTTCAACTTATGGCAAAATGAAAGTGTAGATAAAGGGAGAAGCAGAGGGTGACCTGTTTGTAGCAGAAATAATTGAAAGAAGCTCATCTGGAAAGAAGGTGGAGTGAGCCGTGGAAGGAGAGCGAGTGAAGAGGAGAGGGATTAATGTGTTGCAATCAGTAAGAGAGATAAGGCAAAGCTGGAGGAGTATTTGCACCCCAGTGCCAGCAGCATCTCCCTAGGTCTGGGCCCACCCTGATGGGGCCCCATGTGCACCTGGGGCTCCTGGGCAGTGCCCACTGGATAAGACGGCCCTGCTATAACCACTTGGACTGCTTGTCACCCTTGTCCTTACTGCCCATCAGTGCAGAACAAGCTTCCTATGGGGTGCCTATGTCTGGAAGAATGGAACTAGCTTAGATCCTTAGATCCAGCTTTGATCCTTAGATCCAGCATTGTCACCACAGGAGCCACTGTAACCACTTGGACTGCTTGTCACCCTTGTCCTCACTGCCCATAAGTGCAGAACAAGTTTCCTATGGGGCTCCTATGTCTGGAAGAAGGGACCTAGCTTAGATCCTTTCTCCTGGCTCTGGCAGATGTCTTCCCACATAGAGGAAGATAATATAAAAAAATAAATAAGGGAATTGAATCCTCAGAAAGCTAATGTTTGGTTATAGAAAAACTGTAATTATAGAAAAAAATAGCAGCAAAGAACCAAGGAGTACTTCACATGGTGGTGTTGGCTTGGAAGAAATATGAAAAAGCTTCTAATGCTTCCTACAGATGACAAGGTAGAGGCCAAACAATTGTTCCACCTAATACTCATGGTATAAAAAAATAAAGCCAGTGTCTATATGTGGGGGGAGCCTAGCTGATATCGCCATCTGGAAAGAACCCCACTGGCTGATTGACTCTCCCCAATCCGATCCAAGCAAAGATGTCCAGAAATGTCATATCAATCCC
Source organism: Aquarana catesbeiana (assembly GCF_042186555.1). Lineage (NCBI taxonomy): Eukaryota > Metazoa > Chordata > Amphibia > Anura > Ranidae > Aquarana > Aquarana catesbeiana. The sequence goes on from NC_133328.1 coordinate 634,206,635, forward strand.
TGAGCTGATCATGGTTGGCTAGATAGAAGGAAGATAATAAAAATACCTCCAGAATTAATCAATTAAAATACCTCCTTGTCTAAAATATAAGGACATCTTCATATATACCCAAAGCTCACCAAAAGAGGTTCACTATGGTATGGTATGTGGTACTTTATTATTAAATAAGAAGTAAGGTAAAAAATGGACACAAGAATCCTAAAACCCACTTCCACTGTCAATGTTGTCAAATCAACTTGCCCTTGCATCCCATCTCTTACTAGTTCCACCAAAACAAGTGCTAATGGCTACTGTTCTACACAAGTCCTTATTCCCCCGTCCTTCATCCCCCCTGTGGCTTCACCCCAGGAGGTTAAAGTTGACTTTCCCTATGTAAATGTTTTCCTAATAATAATGTCCAATTGTAAAGCCCAAGACTTGCATGTACAACTGTCAATATGGTACAACAAAGCCCACAGATCACAAATGTTTCCTTTTGTAATAAGCTATTGAGCAACTCACAGTAAACATCTAAGCCATTTGTTATAGCCAAGGCAGGGCCACTTTACAAACTCCATGAAATATATTGTATACTGTAGTTTACAGAGCAATCTATCTATCTATCTATCTATCTATCTATCTATCTATCTATCTATCTATCTATCTATCTATCTATCTATCTATCTATCTATCTATCTATCTATCTATCTATCTGTCTATCTGTCTATCTGTCTATCTGTCTATCTGTCTATCTATCTATCTATCTATCTATCTATCTATCTATCTATCTATCTATCTATCTATCTATCTATCTATCTATCTATCTCTCTATCTCTCTCTATCTATCTATCTTGCAGAGACTCTAGGGAATGAAATGGCGATCATTGCAATTTTTTTATGTTACACAGTATTTGCACATCGTTTTTTTCAAACGCATTAAAAAAAATAAACTTTAATGTTAAAAAAAACACAATATATACCCTAATTTTTTTGCAAAATATGATAAATGTTATGCCGAGTAAATAGATACCTAACATGTCACGCTTTAAAATTGCGCACACTCGTGGAATAGCAACAAAAGACTACAGTATCTAAAAATCTGCACGCTAACACGGAAGGATGGGGGAACTTTACTTTTTTTTTCTTATTTGTTTCATTTTTTATTTTTTTGTTTTTATTTTTTATCATGTTTATTTCGATTACAAGGAATGTAAACATCGCAAACATAAACACATTGTTAGGGTTGCACCAATACCACTTTTTTAAGACTGAGTACAAGTACCAATAGTTTTTTTTTCAAGTACTCGCCAATACCGATTACCGTTTTTTTTACAGTGGCACTAAAAGGCAGCTCTGATTGGCATAACTGATGGGCACAGATTGGCCTCACTGCAACTTTTAAATATTATAAAATAGAAATTAATAAAATTTCATACCGCGCTCAATAAACCAAATCGCGTGATATAAATTACTCATATAAACATATGCATGTGAAAAATAATATAAATGAACTTTGTAAATACAACAATGAAATTATAACGAAATTATAATGAACCGCCACCAAACGATTCTTCAATCCAGTGAACGGTGAAAATAAAATTCTGGGAATGGGAAAGGTGCCGTCCTCCACCAATCTAGGCAAACATCCTACTCACCGTATAGATCTGACACCCATGACAGGTGTCAAATAAGCAGAGAATGTATATCACGATGTCCCCACCCAGTATAGGCGTCTCTCCCCAATGATATGGCAAAAACGAGATTTGTAGAACAGAAAAAGAAAGAAAAGCCCCTCATAGTGTAGCTTGTAGCCGTTTATTTGAAAAATGTAATAGTTCCATTAAAAACACATAAAATGGAGCCGGTATGCCAAGTTGCGCTCCACCTGCACTCCAACCCCGATAGCAGAAGTGACGTATCACGTACCTAATCCAATGCGTTTCGTCAGCACGTCTGATGTCTTCAGTCCATTTTTCAAATAAATGGCTACAAGCTGAACTATGGGGAGCTTTTCTTTCTTTTTCTGCATATGTTTCTGTTTATGCTCTGCATATGTTTGTTAGGAGTAATTTATATCACATGATTTGGTTTATTGAGCGCGGTATGAAATTTATTCATTTCTATTTTCACATTTCATGGTTTCAGAGTGCGGGGCAAAGAGGCTATACTTCTTTATTTTTTTTTAACAATTTAAAATAATATAGTTCATTTTTTTCCAAGACAAATATGCTGGTGTTCTGTCAGAATCGGCGACCCATCAGATTCGGTAACTAAAGTGAAGTTCCGTCAGAACACTGCGGTACACCCTGCACTCAGCCGCAGTAAGTCTGCAGTCAGAAGGTGGCAGCGGACATCTTGTTACACCCAGCCAAGTCTTGAATTTCAGACTTATTTTAGCAGTAAACTGAGCTTATATGGTTCAAATACAGTATTTTATAATCCGTGAGATTATTTTGATATTGAATTTTAAAAGCAGCGGTGTTCTGTCAGATTACCAAACCTGTTAGATCAGCAGGCTTGCCGCTGCTTTTCAAATTCAATATCAAAACATGTCTCATGGATTTTAAAATACTGTATTTCACTATATGGGCAGGGTGCACCAAGATGTCCGCTGCAGCCTTCTGACTGCAGGCTTACTGTGGCTGAGTGCAGGGTGCACCAAGATGGTCGCTGCGGTGTTCTGCGGTGTTCTGATGCAACGTCACATCCATTACCAAATCTGACGGGTCTCCGATTCTGATGGAACATCAGCATATTTGGCTGTGCCCCTGCCCTGGCCAGCTTAGCTGCCAGCGTGTTGTTGAATGTTGACACTGACCCCCTCTGTCTTCTCTCTGCCCACAGACTTCTGGGAATGAGCAAGTGATGCTGTTCAGAATAGCGCTACCAGATTGTGTAACGGAAGTGATGTTCCGACCAAAAAATACTTACTGCGCATGCTCTATGCGTTCCAACATGCGTTCCAAACACTTTATGATCTGACAGGTAGCGGCAATCTGATAAAACAGCGGCAGTGGACATCTTACTACACCCATCTACGTCTTGAATTTCAGAGTAGTTTTAGCAATAAAGTGAGCGTTTATAAATAAATATAGTATGTTGACATTTGTGATGCTGTTTTGATGTTACATTTTGTAACAAGCTGGACACCAGCAGTAGGAAGGTGGCGGAGGCCATGTTGGTAAACCTCAAACTGCTCAGCTCTTAACCTTTAGGCTTTCAAAATTAAACATACAAACTGCATCACAGATGTCAATATACTATATTTATTTATATACGGCTAATTGGACCCAATTTGGACATTTTCACTTAGGGGTGTACTCACTTTTGTTACTAGCGGTTTAGACATTAATGGCTGTGTGTTGAGTTATTTGGAGGGGACCGCAAATTTACACTGTTATACAAGCTGTACACTCACTACTTTACATTGTAGCAAAGTGTCATTTCTTCAGTGTTGTCACATGAAAAGATAGAAAAAAAATTACAAAAATGTGAGGGGTGTACTCACTTCTGTGAGATACTATATATATATATAATTTTTTTTTTTTTACAATGCTTTCTTTCTTTTTGGAGGGGGGGTCAGGGCTGGGCTCAGCCCTTCCTTCTCTGAGCTGGCCGCTCAGCTGTCGGCTAATTGCCAGCTCGTATCTCTCCACAGTTATGCCCCGTACACACGGTCGGATTTTCCGATGGAAAATGTTCGATCGGACCGTGTTGTCGGAAATTCCGACCGTGTGTAGGCTCCATCGGACATTTTCCATCGGATTTTCCAACACACAAAGTTGGAGAGCAGGAGATAAAATTTTCCGACAACAAAATCCGTTGGCGGAAATTACGATCGTGTGTACACAAATCCGAAGGACAAAGTGCCATGCATGCTCAGAATAAATAAAGAGATGAAAGCTATTGGCCACTGCCCCGTTTATAGTCCCGACGTACGTGTTTTACGTCACCGCGTTCAGAACGATCGGATTTTCCGACAACTTTGTGTGACCGTGTGTATGCAAGAAAAGTTTGAGCCAACATCCGTCGGAACAAATCCTAGGATTTTGTTGTCGGAATGTCCGAACAAAGTCCGACCGTGTGTACGGGGCATAACTCAGCTGTTGTTGATGATATCCTGCTCGTCAGTCCTGCCTACTTAAGCCGTCCAGTCCAGAGGAGCTCTGCTTTCGCCTTGGTCACATCACAAGAAACTCCTGCGTTCCTGTTTAAAGACTGACATCCCTTCTGGCTCCAGATCCTGTTTGCTGTTCCACTACATTGATCCCTGACTTCTGGCTTGGCTGACTATCTGTTCCGGTTACTGAACTCTGGCTATGTTTTGACTATGTTTGTTCTTTTTACTTTTATTATTAAACAAGTGTGATTTAACTGTACTTCTGTCTCAGCCTGATTTCATGGTTTCTGTCAGGGGGGGAGTGGACAATCAGTGGCAGTGTTTATTTTAGAAATTATTATATTTACAATTTTACATTAGAATATTTTTTATTCAACCCTGTTGGGGGATATGGGGGGGCTTTGGTGAGATATGAGGGGTCTAAACAAACCCCTGACATCTCCCCTTTGAGACATGGAAAGGGACTGAGGACACAGATTTCCAAGTCCCTTTCTCAGCAGCCTCATCTGCACTGAAGATGAATGAATAGGAGACAAAGGCTCCTCTCCATTCATAAACTGAAGCATCATAAACACAGTTTACGATGCTCATTTATTATGAATGGGCTAATCACTGACTCTGTGCATTCAGAAAAGGAAGGAGCTGGTAAATTAACGGCTCCTTCCTCCGCTCTCCATCCTGAAAGATCTGGCAGGGGGGTGGAGGAGGACCGGAGGGAACAGAGGAGATCACAGAGGAGGAGTAGCACATGGAGGGGGACCGGAGGAGGATGAGGGGGTACCGGAGGAGAACACTGGGGCAGTGTAGCGCATGGAGGGGGACTGGAGGAGGAGGGGACCAGAGGAGAACACGGAGGAGGAGGAGCGCATAGAGGGGGACCGGAGATTAACACAGAGGAGCGCACGGAGGGGGAGCGGAGGGGGACGGGGGATGGAGGACTATACAGGGGACACTCAGGAACAATCGGTGCGGGGCAGAAGTTACAATCACTGATCTCCCTGTTCTTCTCCTCCTCTCCCCTCCGCGGCTTTCAGCTGCTTTATTGAAAGCCACACAGGGAGATCAGTGATTATAACTTCCCTCGCCACTGCATCGATTGTTCCTGAGTGTCCAGGTATCGGGTGAAGCATTGGGAGCAACTGCACAAGTACTCCTGCAAATACTCGGTATCGGTCCCGATACTGATACTAGTACGCACATGCGCGATAGCTGGTAAATGCATTGGCTGATTGCACGGCACACCCACTCCGACTAGCGGGGCCGTGGCCATGCGTTCCACAGGCAGCAAGCCTGGTCTAATAGGATAGTAGGGGAGGGGCCAGTCAACAATGGCACCGGCCAATGAAACATGATCGGTTCGTGGTTAGATTAGGACACCTCCTAGCAACTCCTGGGGTGAAATTTAGACTACACCAAAGCAACATTGTAGAATCCATTGCGTCTTTCGCCATCTTGTGCTTATATAGAATACTGCACCATTCACCATAACCCAATGGAAAAAGCCGGTTCATGGTATCGGGTACATTCCTATCGGGATTGCATCAACCCATAAAATGGAAGATCACAGACCAACAAGAAGATACAGCAACAGCAAGGAAATGAACATATAAAAT